>NC_140989.1:84535571-84711620 GCF_052327205.1 Somniosus microcephalus | reverse complement strand
CCTCCTTCGTCTCTCCCCCTCCCCCCTCTCTACCCCCTCTCCTCCCCCTTCTTCCCCCTCCTCCCCTTCTTCCCCCATCCCCTTCTTCCCCTCCCCCTTCACCCTCTCTTCCCCCTCCCCTTTCATCTACCCCCCCCTTCTACTCCCCTCCCCTTCTTCGTCCCCCTCCCCCTTCTTCCCCCACCCCTCCCCTTCTTCCCTCCCCCTCTTCCCACTCCTCCTTCTTCCCCCCTCCCCTCTGTCCTCTACCCCGTCTCCTCCCCCTTCTTCCCCCTCCCCCTCTCCCCCTCACCTCCCCTCACTCCCCTTCCCCCCCTTCCCCCCTTCATTCCCCCCTCCCCTCTTCCCCTCCCTCTTCTCCCTCTCACCCATCCCCTTCTTCTCCCCCTCCCCTCCCCCTTCTTCCCCCCTCCCGCTTCTTCCCCCCCTCCCCTCTCCTTCCCCCACCCTCCCCCTCCTTCCTCCCCTCCCCCTTCTTCCTCCCCTCCCCCTTCTTCCCCCTCCCCTTCTTCCCCCCTCCTCCTCCCTTCTTCTCCCTCCCCTCCCCCTACCTTCCCCCTGCCCCCTCCCCCTTCTTCCTCCCCTCCTCCTCCCCCTTCTTCCCCCCTCCCCCTCCCCTTCTTACCCCCTCCCCCTTCTTCCCCCCTCCTCCCCTTCTTCCCCCCTCCCCCCTCTTCCCCCTCCCCCTCCCTCTTCTTCCCCCCTCCCCCTCCCCTACTTCGCCCTCCCCCCTTCTTCCCCCCTCCCCCTCTTCCCCCTCCCCCCTTCTTCTCCCCTCCCCCTTCTTCCCCCTCCCCCTTCTTCCCCCTCTCCCCTCCCCCTTCTTCCCCCCTCCCCCTTCATCCCCCCCTCCCCTCTCCCCTTCCCTCCCCCTCCCCTTCTTCCCCCCTCCCCCTTCTTCCCCCTCCCCCTTCTTCCCCCCCTCCCCCCTTCATCCCCCTCCCCTCTCCCCCCTTCTTCACCCCCTCCCCCTTCTTCCCCCCTCCCCCTTCTTCCCCCTCCCCTCTTCCCCCTCCCCCCTCTCCTCCCCCTTCTTCCCCCCTCCCTCCCCCTTCCTCCCCCCTCCCCTCCTCCTTCTTCCCCCCTCCCCCTTCTTCCCCGCCTCCCCTCCCCTTCTTCCCCCCTCCCCCTTCTTCCCCCACCCCTCCCCCTTCTTCCCCCTCCCCTCTCTTCCCGCCTCCCTTCATCCTCCCCTCCCCCACCCCGTTCCCACCCACCCCTTCCCCTTTCCCCCACCCCCTCCCTCTTCCCCCCCTCCCCCTCCCCCTTCATCCCCCCTCCCCCTACTTTCCCCACCCCTTTTCCCCCTCCCTTCTTCTCTTCTTCCCCCTCCCCCCCTTCTTCCCCCTCCCCCTTCTTCCCCCCCTCCTCCCCCCTTCTTCCCCCTCCCCCTTCTTTCCCCCCTCCCCCTTCTCCCCCCCTCTCCTCCCCTTCTTCCTCCCCCTTCTTGCCCCCTCCCCCTCCCCCTTCTTCCCCCCTCCCCCTTCTTCCCCCTCCCCTTCTTCCCTCCCCCTTGTTACCACCCCTCCCCCTCCCACTTCTTCCCCCTCCCCCTTCTTCCCCCCTCCCCTCTCTTCCCCACCTCCCCCTTCTTCCTCCCCTCCCCCTTCTTCCTCCCCTCCCCCTTCTTCCCCCTTCCCCTTCTTTCCCCCTCCCCCCTCCCCTTTCTTTCCCCCTCCCCCCTCCCCTTTCTTTCCCCCTCCCCCCTCCCCCTTCTTCTCCCCTGCCCCCTCCCCCTTCTTCCTCCCCTCACCTGTTCCCCCTCCCCCTCCTTACCCCCTCCCCCTTCTTCCCCCTCCCCCTCCCCTTCTTCCCCTCCCCCTCCCCTTCTTCCCCCCTCCCCTCTCCCCCTGCTTCCCCCTCCCCTTCTTCCCCCTCCCCTTCTTCCCCCTCCCCCTTCTTCCCCCTCCCCCTTCTTCCCCCCTCCCCTCCCCCTTCTTCCCCCCTCCCCCTCCCCCTTCTTCCCCCCTCCCTCTCCCCCTTCTTCCCCCCCACCCCCTTTATGCCCCCCTCCCCCTTCTTCCCCCCACCCCCTCCTCCTTCTTCCCCTTTCCTCCCCCCATTTCCTCCCCCTTTCCCCCCCTCCCCCTTTCCTCCCCTCCCCCTCCTCCCCTCCCCTCCCCCTACCCCTTTCGTCCCCCCTCCCCTTTCCATCCCCCCTCCCCCTTTCCTCCCCCCTCCCTTTCCTTCCCCTCCCCCTTTCCTCCCCCTCCCCCTTTCCTCCCCCTCCCCTTTCCTCCCCCCTCCCCCTTTCCTCCCCCTCCCCCTTTCCTACCCCCTCCCCCTTTTCTTCTCCCCTCCCTCTTTCTTCCCCCTCCTCCTTTCCTCCCCCCTCCCCCTTTCCTCCCCCTTCCCCCTCCCCCTTTCCTTCCCCCTCCCACTCCCCCTTACCTCCCCCCTCCCCCTCCCCCTTACCTCCCCCTCCCCCTCCCCCTTTCCTCCCCCTCCCCCTTTCCTCCCCCTTCCCCCTCCCCTCCCCCTTTCCTCCCCCCTCCCCCTTTCCTTCCCCCTCCTCCCCCTTTCTTTCCCTCTCCCCCTCCCCCTTACCTCCTCCCCTCCCCCCTTTCCCCTCCCCCTCCCCCTTTCCTCCCCCTCCCCCTTTTGTTTCCTCCCCCTTTCCTCCCCCCTCAACCTTTCCTCCCCCCTCCCCTCCCCCCTTTCCCCTCCCCCTCCCCCTTTCCTCCCCCTCCCCCTTTTGTTTCCTCCCCCTTTCCTCCCCCCTCCCCCTTTCCTCCCCCCTCCCCTCCCCCTTTCCTCCCCCCTCCCCCTTTCCTCGCCCCCACCCCCTTTCCTCCCCCTCCCCCTTTCCTCCCCTCTTCGCCTTTCCTCCCCTCTCCCCCTCGCCCTCCCCCTTTTCTCCCCCACCTCCACCTTTCCCCCCCTTCCCCCCAGTCGCTCTCTCTCTTCCCCCCAGTCGCTCTCTCTCTTCCCCCCAGGCGCTCTCTCTCTTCCCCCCAGTCGTTCTCTCTCTTCCCCCCAGTCGCTCTCTCTCTTCCCCCAGTCGCTCTCTCTCTCTCTTCCAACAACAACATGCCTCAAAAGACCCTCGGCACCACCGGGCACTTCAGCTAGTCTCTATATATATAAAAGGATACATCTGTCTGTCTGTCTATCTGTCTGTCTGTCCTTCGGCGCGTCTGTCCGGCTATACACTCAAAAGTTATAGAGCGTACCTACACGTGCGTTACATCAAAAGAAAGCTTACGATTCCGGAATGGTCGTAAGCGTATTTACATTTAGGCCGGACAAAAATTGCGCCCGCGGTATCCAAAAAACGTTCAAAATTCCGCTCATTAGCATCTCATTATCTGCTCATTAGCAATAGAGTGACGTCAAGGTCGACCAATCGTACGGCGGGTTCCTGGCACGTGCGGGCGGGCCCTCCTACAGTCGAGTGATGGGACGATTGACCAATTGACCAATTGACCAATCCTACGCTTCGGTGACCTGACGGTGTGGGGGGCCTTATTGTTCTGAACCGAGGTGAGTCGCCGCCATCTTGATTCCAAACTTTTCATTTCTTTTTCCCGTTTCTGCGTGTTTCTATTCAAATCTACATTTCCAGCAAAAAAAAAGTTGCTTTTAAAACACAAATTGTTTTTAAAAAAAGTTAATTAATTTGTAAATCTTTTCTGTAACATCTAGAATTTTCCTACCTTTAACCGTTTTCCCAGGCCTGTAAGCCTGGGCCTCTGTTGCCCAGCCACGCCCGAGCTAGGCACCTCCCGTCGCGCTGAACAAGCGGCTCGCGGTCTCCGCCATCTTTGTGAAGGCTGGAGGGGGCGGGCCTGAGCCGAGCATCGCCACCGCCGCCATGTTAGTAAAAGCGGGTGGGGCAGGAGTCAGCGCGCGCGACTTGAGTCCGGCCGGGCCTCACGCGGCAGGTTGCGCGGCGGCGTCTCTCTCTCTGCTCTTGAAGCCAGCTCGGGCGGGAGGCGGGGCTCGGGAGATCGGGCCTCCGGAGATTGGGGGGGGGGGCGAGCCTTGGGAGATTGGGGGGGGGCGGGGCTCGGGAGATCGGGCCTCGGGAGATCAGCGCTCGGGAGATCGGGGGGCGGGGCGCAGGGCTCGGGAGATTGGGCCTCGTGAGATCGGGCCTCGGGAGGGCGGGGCTCGGGACATCGGGGGGCGGGGCTCGGGGACTCCCCCCCTCTCCCCCTCCTCCCCCCTCTCCTCCTCTCCCCTCCCCTCCCCCCTCCCCCCCTCCCCTCCCCCTTCCCCCCTCCCCCCCTTTCTCCCCTCCCCCTCCCCCCCCTTTCCCCCCCTCCCCCAGGCAGGCACAGGAACACAGTAAGTCACAGATGCATTTCTGGAACAAATATTTCTTCACCTTCCCCATGCACAACTGGTCCAAGCATGACAGAGCAATGCAATTTTACTAAACAACTGGATTTGCCAAAGTACAAGGAGATAAAGATTGCACACATGTAGCCATAGGTGCTCCCTTCATAATCATATTGTGTACATCAACAGGAATATTCACTTCCCTGGTAGCTGTCACAGTGCCTTCATTTTAAGGCAGTCCACTGTGCCAGGTCTATTTGACCCAGAAAGGCAAGAACCTGAGCAGCTATCAATGCAGAGGAGTGTAACTTTCCAGTGAAAGAATTGGAAAGACATTTATAAACTTCGGTTCAGATACTGTGAAGCAAGTGTTTTGTTTAGATACTGGAACATAAATAATTACTGTTTCCCTTACCCAGTGCAGCTGCATAAAAAAAACGTAGCATAGCCGCATAAATACATTTTCATACAAACAATCATACTTTTTTCAATTTTCCATGCAAAATAAAATCGAGGCCAGGTGCACTAATATGTCCCTTTGTGTGTCTCTCTCTCTTTTACTCTCTCCCTAAAGTAAAAAAAGACTTGATAATAGATCTCTTGTGAAATTTAACATAAAAAAACTGCTAAAATCCATCTTCCAGTGTGTTTTCGAATCATTTGGAGAAACAAACCTCACAAATAGTTTTATAGTAAGGCACACTTTGACTTCTGCAATGAGAAAAAATTAAGAAATCTTTATATAGACAATGACTGTTTTCAAATTTTCAGTATGGCCAAAATAAAGCACCAGTCCTCTAAGCATCAGCCTCTGTTTCTGCCTGTGTATGTCTGTTGCTCTCAACAGCCACTCTATAAAATAACAAAAATAAGCATTTGAAGTAGTTTCCTTGTCAATATTTATGCCAGAAAATGTTCTAAACTCATTGCCCAGCTTGTTTTCAAATCATTTGGAGAAACAAACCTGATATTATGTTGGACTGAGAAATGATATCTTTCCACATGTTGCACTGAATCATACTAATGCTTGCTGGGAGACCACCACAATGATTCTATAAATTACTGTATAAGAGAAGTTCCCCATAAACATTAAAATTAAAACATGGTACATGTTATAAATCTCATCATTCATCAAGAAACTACTTGTGAAATAATGCTGGATGGCCAGCTAGTGGCGCCGTCCAAGGAGTATAAATACTCGGGCGTCGGCCCCAGCTTTCAGGGACATTTTGTAAGACAGGAACTAGTGAAGTACAACTAGACCTCCATGTTCTGAAACAAGTTGATTAAAGCCTTGCTTTATGCTCAAACCAAGTGCGTAGTGAGTTTTATTACATCAGTACAAAAACACTACACTTCAATCTGCACAAAAAATGTTTATTATGCCAGTCATTAGCTCTAACTAAGCGGTAGACGACACTTCCCTATTTCGCACTCTCTACCACCAAGAAGGGCAAAAGCAGTATTGCCGTGGGAACACCATCAATGCCAATTTCCTCTTCAACCACACACTATCTTGGAGATATATCAATGTTCCTTCATCCACGCTGGGTCAATATCCTACAATTCCCTCCCTAACACCCATGTGGGAGTACCACCACCACAAGGACTGCAGCAAATCTCACCAAAACTCACCACCAACTTCTAAGCCTTTTTCAATGTCTCCCAGCTCCCGCAAAATCAAATAAAAAAGCAAAGCTTAAAGTTTGGACAAAACCTAGATAAATTCTAACAGTCACTACGAACCTCCAGCTCTCAGTGGAAGGGCTGAAAAAATAAATTACTGTCATTGAAACTGAAATGTTGTGTTAATATAAAAAAACATTAGCAAGACTAAAAAGAGAAATGGTCATTCAGCCCATAAACCAGCATTTTTGACAGACCAGTCATGCACAATCTACCCTACTGCGGATTCTATATCGCCAATTTAATCTCCCAAGGAAAAGCTCTGCATAAATGCTCCCTGATCTTTTAAGGTAATCAAGCAATTTTCCAGAATATTTATCAATTCTGCATCTCTACTAGTCAACCCAGACTTGTTGCCCTCCAAAGAAAAATCTCCCCAGCCCCAGCAGCACAGGGGTCACCGTGTCCATCTCGGTCTACAGCTTTCCCTATAATGTTCATGTCTGCCCCAACTTGACTTGTTGCTCAAGTTTATTTTCTTGTAATACAATATGAAGATTTTTAAGATTAATATGCAATAATCCTATTTCTGTTGTGCAGAATTTTCTAAAGGCTGCTTAGATAATTTAATCTACTGTCGCTCACTTTAGAAGCGAATATAGTAAAGTTTTAGGATGGTAGTCAGCAGAAATAGTGGAAAAAAATGTTCATCCTTCATCAGAATGATACAAAGGCTTTCAAAGATAGAACACCTGGTGCTTCCCAAGCTTCAGTCGAGGTCAAATATGTATGAGGAAAGCAAAGTCCTTGGATTTAGAGTTGCTCGTGTTGACAGTTTACTTACACAAATACAGTGTTGTTCAAAGACCCATTTCACTTTTCTGAACAT
This sequence comes from Somniosus microcephalus, assembly GCF_052327205.1. Classification (NCBI taxonomy): domain Eukaryota; kingdom Metazoa; phylum Chordata; class Chondrichthyes; order Squaliformes; family Somniosidae; genus Somniosus; species Somniosus microcephalus. Next base: position 84,704,821 of record NC_140989.1, on the reverse strand, counting down.
AATTAGCCTATTCAGATATCAAAACTCAATGCAATCATGTTTTCAACTTGGCAGTACTCCGAATGAGATGCCATGAAAAAGTACATTTGGAACCAAAAAGTTACAAAGAAACAAGTCCCAGCAGCACATCTGAAAAAGCCATATCCCTCCAAGAACAAGTCATAGTGCTGCAGGTACCTTTGATTTTAATAGAGCTCATGCATTTTTGCAGCTGTAGTTATTCATCATTTTTAATCAATTTTCTTTGTAAGCAATCTTGAGTGGGGCTACCATGATGTTTCAGCTGATTAATGAGGTAACTAACTGAGCCATACAGACCTTGAATAATGTACTTTATGTGGTAAACCACTGTTGTTGTTGTTGTTATTGTTACACACTGTTGTACCTATGCATGCCTCAACATGTCTCGGCTGGCTCCACCCGCAGGCCCAGGTATAAAGTTGATTGACCTGCAGCCCCCTGCCTTCTTGGAACCCAGTCAACCACGAGAGGCATGCTCTGTTCTTTGCTAATAAAAGCCTTTAGTTACTCTCCTAACTCTCCGTCTTTTATGAGTAATTGATAGCGCATCACTTTATATGTCCGGCCTAGACTAATCTCAGCTGATATCAGGTGAGTTGGTAGTACGAGTGCTACAATTGGCTTCCGTGCCCTTGCGTTACATAGAATTATACAGAATGTACAGCATAGAAACTGGCCATTCAGTCCAACTGGTCCATGCTGGTGTTTATGCTCCACGTGAGCCTCCTCCCATCCCTCTTCATCTAACCCTATCAGCAAACCTTTTATTCCTTTCTTCCTCCTGTGTTTATCTAGCTTCCCCTTAAATGCATCTATGCTATTCAACTGCTCCTTGTGGTAGCCAGTGCCACATTCTAACCACTTTCTGGTAAAGAAGTTTCTCCTGAATTCCCTATTGGATTTATTAGTGACAATCTTATAATCATTGACTGTAGTTTTGATCTCCCCCACGCGTGGAAACATCTTATCTATGTATACCCTATCGAACCCTTACATTTTCTTAAAGACTTTATCAGGTTACCCCTCAGCCTTCTCTTTTCTAGAGAAAAGAGCCTCAGCCTGTGCAGCCTTTCCTCTAAGTTTATCCTCTCAGTTCTGGTATCATCCTTGTGAATCTTTTTTGCACCTTCTCCAATGCCTCCAGATCCTGTTAGAAGACAGGAATATTAATTTAGATAAACAGTAATCTTAAAGACTTCTATCAGGTCACCCCTCAGCCTTAGGGAGAAGAAAATCATCAGGATTCTCACTCCTGATTGGGATCCAACAGCCCCTGCTGGAAGTGTGCAGGTGTGGATGTCAGTAAGAACCGAATCAGAGTCAGGCTCAATTCTGACGTTCCCCACGGTTGGAAAGCCTGCTGACATCCACTGGTTACATTAGTATTTACAGCACAGAAACAGGACTATGCCGGTGTTTATGCTCCACACAAGTCTCCTCCCACCTTACTTCATCTCACCCTATCAACATATCCTTCTATTCCTTTCTCCCTCATGTACTTCTATTATCTAGTTATCTAGATAAAGTCACGCATGAAGAATAACCAAATGCCCATGATTCCAGAAGGCACCTTATGCCCACAGAGCGATGCACGAGGAAGAGCCAGTGCCTTCAGTAGAGGAGTGGAGAAAGAAAATTGACTGAAAAAGGAGAGGAAATAAGAAAGCACTGCTGACTGAAATCAAATGGTTTTAAAAATATGGGCCTCCAAATTGCTTGGGGCATGACCCCATCAATGGCCTCCAGTGCTGACCCGCTGGTATTTGGGAGGTTAGTGCGAGGGTACCTAATTAATAAAGGGCAAGCGGGCACAAGCACCACTACGGGCACATTTCTGGCACCTGTATGCTCTATGCCCACATAAACTTTGCCATTCGCCATCTTTTGGGTTGGGGGTCGTGGGGGGGGGGGGGGACGCAGGGGGGGGGGGACCGGGAGGCGGTTGCCCAGCCATGGCCATGTTCCCCTCGAGCCCCACTGCCAGTAATGTTTTTTTTTAAACCTCTATTTTAGGGTCCAGGCTGTATAATGGATATGTGGGAGTGATTTCTAATAATGATTATGAACTGTGTGAGCTTCACTCTCAACCTCGGCTTCGTTAGAAATGTACTTCAGTTCTTTACTGTGGGTGAGTGACCCATAGCACATGCTGGATTATAAATGAAGGACAAAGCTGGGTCATCATTGTACAAAAATATATTTTTTTAATGTTTTAGTCCAGAGGGATGTGATCTGAGAGCGCATTGCATATCTTAAGCTTTATACTCAGTTTATGGTGTCAGCAAAACCCTTGATCATATTACTGCCTTGTAATCACTCCTCACTATCCATTACTTCACATAATTCAGCATATATTAGCACTGTCATTATTCAAACATAAAGTTAGCAGTTATATCAAGTTTGAAGGTCTGTGTTTTTTTTTAAATTGTTCCTGCGATGTGGGTGTTGCTGGCAAGGCCAGCATTTATTGCCCATCCTTAATTGCCCTGGAGAAGGTGGTGGTGAGGCTCCTTCTTTAATCACTGCAGTCCATGTGGTGAAGGTACTCCCACAGTGCTGTTAGGGAGGGAGTTCCAGGATTTTGTCCCAGTGACAATGAAGGAACGGTAATATATTTCCAAGTCAGGATGGTGTGTGACTTGGAGGTGGTGGTGTTCCCATGCGCCTGCTGCCCTTATCCTTCTAGGTGGTAAAGGTCGCGGGTTTGGGAGGTGCTGTCGAAGAAGCCTTGGCGAGTTGCTGCAGTGCATCTTGTAGACGGTACACACTGCAGCCACGGTGCCATCTACAAGATGCACTGCAGCAACTCGCCAAGGCTTCTTTGACAGCACCCTCCAAACTTGCGACCTCTACCACCTAGAAGGACAAGGGCAGCCACGGTGCGCCAGTGGTGCATGGAGTGAACATTTAAGGTGTTGGATGGGGTGCCAATCAAAACGGGTTGCTTTGTCCTGGATGATATCGAGCTTCTTAAGTGCTGTTGGAGTTGCATTCATCCAGGCAAGTGGAGAGTATTCCATCACACTCCTGACTTACGCCTTGTAGATGGTGGAAAGGCTTTGGGGAGTCAGAATACCAGCCTCTGACCTGCTCTTGTAGCTATAGTATTTATGTGGCTGGTCCAGTTAAGTTTCTTGTCAATGGTGACCCCCAGGATGTTGATGGTGGGGGATTCAGTGATGGTAATGCCGTTGAATGTCACAGAGCGGTAGTTAGACTTTCACTTGTTGGAGATAGCCATTGCCTGCCACTTATGTGGCAGGAATGTTACCTGCCACTTATCAGCCCAAGCCTGAATGTCATCAAGGGCTTGCTGCATGTGGGCATAGACTGCTTCCTTATCTGAGGAGTTGCGAATGGCGCTGAACACTGTGCAGTCATCAGCGAACATCCCCACGTCTGAACTTATGATGGAGGGAAGGTCATTGATGAAGCAGCTGAAGATGGTTGGGCCTTGGATACTGCCCCGATTCCCATATGAGGAACTCTTGCAGCAATGTCCTGGGGCTGTGATGATTGACCTCCAACAACCACAACCATCTTCCTTTGTGGTAGGTATGACTCCAACCAGTGGAGAGTTTTCCCCCGATTCCCATTGACTTCAGTTTTACTAGGGCTCCTTGATGCCACACTCGGTCAAATGCTGCCTTGATGTCAAGGGCAGTCACTCTCACCTCACCTCTGGAATTCAGCTCCTTTGCCCATGTTTGGACCATGGCTGTAATGAGGTCTGGGCCGAGTGGTCCTGGCGTAACCCAAACTGAGCATCAGTGAGTAGGTTACTGGTGAGTAACTGCCGCTTAATAGCACTGTCGACAACACCTTCCATCACTTTGCTGATGATTGAGAGTAGACTGATGGGCGGTAATTGGCCAGATTGGATTTGTCCTGTTTTTTGTGGACAGGACATACCTGGGCAGTTTTCCACATTGTCAGGTAGATGCCAGTGTTGTAACTGTACTGGAACAGCTTGGCTGGAGGCACGACTAGTTCTGGAGCACGAGTCTTCAGCACTGCAGCCTTTGCTGCGTCCAGTGCACTCAGCCGTTTCTTGATATCGTTTGGGATGAATCTAATTGGCTGAAGACTGGACCTCAGGAGGAGGCCGATATGGATCATCCACTCTGTACTTCTGGCTGAGGATGGTTGCAAACGCTTCAGCCTTGTCTTTTGGACTTATGTGCTGGGCTCTGCCATCATTGAGGATGGGGATGTTTCTGGAGGCTCCTCCTCCCGTTAGTTGTTTAATTGTCCACCACCATTCATGACTGGACTGCAGAGCTTTGATCTGATCCGTTGGTTGTGGGATTGCTTAGCCCTGTCTTTACCATGCTGCTTCTGCTATTTAGCATGCATGTAGTCCTGTGTTGCAGCTTCCCCAGGTTGTCATCTCATTTTTAAGTATGCCTGGTGCTGCTCCTGGCATGCTTTTCTACATTCCTCATTGGTCCCCTGGCTTGATGGTAATGGTAGAGTGAGGAATATGCCAGGCCATGAGGTTACAGATTGTGGTGGAATACAATTCTGCTGCTGCTGGTGGCCCACAGCGCCTCATGGATGTCCAGTTTTGACCTGCTACATCTGTTCTGAATCTAGCCCATTCAGCATGGCGATAATGCCACACAACACAATGGAGGGTGTTCTCAGTGTGAAGACGGGACTTCATCTCCGCAAGGACTGTGCGGTGGTCACTGCTACCAATACTGTCATGGACAGATGCATTTGCAATAGGTAGATTGGTGAGGATATCATGTAGATTTTTCCCTCGTGTTGGTTCTCTCACCACCTGCCGCAGGCCCAGTCTGGCAGTTATGTCCTTTAGGGCTCGGCCAGCTCGGTCAGTAGTGGTGCCTCCGAGCCACTCTTGGTGATGGACATTGAAGTCCCCCAACCAGAATACATTCTGTGCTTTTGCTATCCTTATTGCTTCTTCAAAGTCATATTCAACATGGAGGAGTACTGATTCATCAGCTGAGGGGGGTGGTAATCAGCAGGAGGTTTTTTTGCCCATGCTTGACCTGAATCCATGAGACTTCATGAGGTCCAGAGTCAATGTTGAGGACTCCCAGGGCCACACCCTCTCAACTGTATACCACGGTGCCGCCTCCTCTGATGGGCCTGTCCTGCCGGGAGGATAGGACATACCCAGGGATGATGATGGAGGAGTTTGGGACATTGGCTGAAAGGTATGATTCTGTGAGTATGACTATGTCAGGCTGTTACTTGACTAATCTGTGGGACAGCGCTCCCAGATGTTAGTGAGGAGGACTTTGCAGGGTCGACTGGGCTGGGTGTGCCTTTGTTGTGCCTGAAGCCAGTGCCGAGGTCAGTGCCAAGGCCAATGCTGGGTGGTCTGTCCGGTTTTATTCTTATTATTGTTTTCTGTAGCGAGTTGTTACAACTGAGTGGCTCGCTAGGCCATTTCAGAGGGCAGTTAAGAGTCAGCCACATTGCTGTGGGTCTGGAGTCACATATAGGCCAGACCAGGTAAGGATGGCAGATTTCCTTCCCCAAAGTATATTAGTGAACCAGATGGGTTTTTATGACGGTAGTTTCATGGTCACCATTACCAGTACGAGCTTTTTATTCCAGATTTATTTAATTAACTGACTCACGTCTCCGGATTATTTGCCCAGGCTCTGGATTACTAGTCCAGTAACATAACCACTATGCTACTGTACCCTTAATGATGTTGATTGAGTGGTAAATCTTGGCCTGCACACCAGGGATAACCACTATGCTATCATAACCTCAATGTATGTGTAATGAAAGAATGTACTTTAGTATGGCATTTGTTGATCCTTAGTAGAAGACCTTCATTGTACCCTACTTTGGAAACAGGTTAGAAATGTTTTCCACCATATGCAGTATTTTACTTTTGTTTTAGAAATGTTTATTTTTGCCTTTCAGATGAGGTACCAGTGAACTGAATTAGCTTGCTGTAATTGTCTCAGAGAAATTGTTCCCCAGAAAGTACGCTGGAGGAAGGAATTAGTTTCATTCCTATCAGATGCAGATTTGATTCAAGTGACCAGAACAAGAGACATGAGGCTGATCTCCTGTGTCAAAGGATTGAGATATGAGGAAAATCTGAAAAAAACTTGGCTCTCTAGTCTTAAAAGGAGTTGATTGAGGGGTATTTTATTGAGGTATGTAAGATAGCAAACCGTGGGGAAAAAAAGGTAAATTCAGAGGCAAACTAACAGCGGGACAAGATGGCAAGGGTGTAAACTAGTGAAAAGGCAAATTTAGGGGCAATGTCAGGAAGTTCTTTGTGCAAAGTGTGATAAATCTTGGAACAGGCTTCCAGGTAGGATAGTAGAGGCAAAAGAGGAGTTATTTCGGAGATTGATGGATGCTGTGCTGAGGAGGACTGCACGTTTTACTGGAGGAGTGAGCTGAGATGCTGGAATGTCTTCCTCATCCCCATATTTATAACAGCTTCCTGTGGAATTATCTTTTCTTTCAAAAACATTCCCAAACTCACTGGAAATTTGGTGAACTTAAAACAAAAACATCAAGATATATAGATATTTTATTGTTAATATCCCTTGATAACTGCCTGTTATTGCATGTTAGATATTAATATAATAACAATAGCATTATGGAAAATAAAGTTGAAGTCTGTGGACTTGCATTATTTTAATTTTTAATTCATTTAATTTTATTCTGTTTTTGTAAATAACAGTTGGGTGTTACAGAATGATGCTTTGGAGAATATTGAAGAAAATACCTTTGTCAATCTACCCAATCTTAATGAAATGTAAGTAAATGCATCTCGTAACCAGCTTTCATTTGAGAACAAAAAAAATACTGTATTTGCTTGAAGCTGTTTTCATCGCTACCATCAGTGTAAAGTTTGTTTGTGTTAGCGTCTATTTGTGTAAAGTGTACAAGGCGAACAGCTTGTGTTGTAGAGAAATACTGAAGAACTCAAACATATGGGCCGTGCATGTTGAATACGTACAAACAGATATCTTCACCATTATAGGATCGTGTCATCATAAAATAGCCGAATCTGTGCAGTATCATTTTTCTATCAGAAGATATTCAATACGAGTATGTTACAAGGCAGCAGTGAATCATGGTTTTAAATTACATAAACGGTGAAAGCCAAGCCAAAGCAGTTAATGAATGAAACCTGAACATAGGAATATGTTTCTGTCTCTCATGTCATAAACATGGAATTAATGGGGAGAAATTAGTCTTTGCCGAAAGTGCAAAATGGGTGATAGAGAATCAGCAGCCCGCTTTACACTGTACCCGGTGTAAACTTCAATGGAGAAGAAAATCGGGCAGGGCGTAAAACGGCTGCCCATTCACTATCACCCATTGTGCACTATGACCGAAGACCAATTTCACTCCCATATCATTTGTACTGGGTTATTTCTGTGCCTGTGCTATTTCTCTTCCAGCACTGCCAGCCTCAAAGAAGTTTTGTTCCTCTCTGTCTTGATTTTCCTTCACCTCTGCCATTCTGTTCATACTATTTTTCTGCCCGGAAAACTGGTGCAATGAGCACCAATTTCTACTCTGATTCATGTCTAAACCTAGACAGCAAATTGTTGGCTAGCTATTCATCCTTTGGAAGCAATGTAGCCACATTCCATCCTGTCCTTACCTGGAATCCACAAGCATGCACCTTTTAGCACAGATCACAAGCCAGTTCAGAAACCCTGTCCAATTTTCCCCTTTCTAACCCAGGAGTGCTGAGGGCCTTTGTAGTACTATTATTACCATCCGGCTGAGTTGAACTAGTCCTGCCTCAACTGGGGATCAGCCCTGAAGCTCCTGTTGTGTATGTACCCATGCGGCCATCAAAAAAAATAAGTTAATTTAATCTCTGTGCAGGATTTGAGAGTGAGAGCAGAAGAACCGGAAGTTCTGGACATTTTGGAGACACTGTTATTTGTCTTTCTCACCTGTTGTCTTATTAATGTTTTGCTTTTAATAACAAAGTTCTTTTCTGTTTTGTGATGAACAGCTGTTGAAAAGAAATGAGCTGCAACATGCAGAATGTGTTTTGTAGGTTTCAGGTCAACAACTTTCATTATCAAGTGATTGATCTCAGCTGCAGGCAGTCTGTTTTGGCTATAACATAGATTGCAACATTACATATTTAGAGTTCTCTATCTCCACATTTAGTGACAACTTCAGTTATAGTTGGTTAGTTTTCGAAAATGACTTGCTGTATTTTATCCCTCAGTGCATTGAAGAAAATGCTTTTATTCTATCCACAAACATTATTTTCTCACATATTTCTTGGTATTACTTGCCTTGTGTTTTTACGTGTCATATCTTTTTTCCCTAGCCACGCAATTTTCATTGTGCAGGAGCATTTTTGCAGTACATTAATGCACTAATTGTGCTGCTATCGGCTACTTTTTCTCATGTGTTACAATTTTCCCTACCATTCTCATGGTAACAATCCGTGTGATCTTTTTTAAAGCTATTGGAACTAGGTTTTACGAGTGTCTGAAGTATGAAGAGAAAGCTTACAGTGCTGAATTACAGATACAGCAGTTTTAGCTCTTTGATGAAATGCAGAGGCAATATAGGGAAAGCAAGCATCAAAGGATCAAATGCAATCTGGAATCTGTTAGTAAGTGTGCACTCATTTTAGTAAATATTTCAACTATTTGGCTCTCTCATAACAAATGCAATACAAGAGTGAGGTTTTTATTTTCACATTGCATACCTCCACTGCTATTTTGTTTTGGGGGTATGTTTACTGACTTCTGTGAACATCTTGTACTTTCTCTGGGTTGTAGAGAAGGTATTGTTGAACAACAGTGCTGCTGGTGAAAGTCAAATCTGATCCTATCTATTCAAGATTCCCGTTCAGGCCCAAAATTATTCAGGCACGTTAAGTATCTGGATCGCACATGGAGAGACTTGGCAAATGGCAGGTTCAACTTGGACATTAATCAAGAAAGTAAATTTAATATCCCACAGCATCACGAACAAAATGATAAGCTGCTGTAAGAGATCGGGGTAGAGTTTCCGCTTTGGGCGTAATCAGCGAAACTGCTGCAAATTGCACCCAAAATTGCACTAGTTTTGAAAAGTGCTTTTTTTTGAGTTTCCGCTCAAACTCATTTGCATATCACCAAACCCAAAATCTGCCTTGAATCAGCGCAATCGGACATCGTTTTAAAACGTAATTTAAAAAAAAATTGCTTTAAAAATATTCGCTGATATATTTAAGTGATAACCAGGTGCAGTTTGGTTAATACGGCTGAAAATGGGTTTCTCACAAAAGAATAAGCATTTTTAATCAGTGTCAATCCACCACCTGTGAGTAACCTGATTTAAAATTACTGAAAGTTCCTTTAAAAAAGATACAGAACCATTATTAGTTATAACGGGTTACAATAGTCAGTTTCTTAGTAAATTTTTAAAAAATTACATTCAAAAGCTTTTAAAACATGTCTGTTGGTGTCCTTGAGCCCCAAAGAACCAGTTTAATTTTGGAGCCTCATCAAAGGTCTCCAAATGAGTGCAATTAGCAGAAACTCCCAATGGTGATTAATTCACCCTGGGGGTGTGGCCAGTTTTGTGAGAGGTGCCGGCTTCTAGTGGATGTTTTGAAAACTAGTGCAAAAGATCGCAGATACTTGAGTTGCGCTGAACATAATTCGTGCTTAAAATTCCTTTTCATCGGTTACGCCAATTTTGGCCCAATTACGTCGAAAAAACCAGCGCAACCGAGTGGAAACTCCAAGCCAATATGTCTACTTTGTTGCTTATCTGATTTGTGTTTGCCTGATGAATGCTGGCTAAATTATTTTCATCGCTGCCCATATGGGACTGTGAGTTAGAATGGATGGCTCTGATAGTACAGTAAACCAAGGAAATGTGCTTATTTACAAAGTATTAGTTACCATACAATGAGCCGGATTTTCTGACCCCCACGAGGTGTGTATGCACCCATCGGGGCCACGCAAGTGCCAGTTTCAGGCATGTGAAGCGCATGCGCTGAAACTCGGCACTTGTGATCTGTCAAGAATTCTCTTGACAGATCATCTGCATGCCCAAGAAAAGTGCCTCTGCGGGTGGAGAGTTGTGCACAACTTCTGCCCATTGAAAGCCTGTCAAATTCTTATGCCTGGTAAAAGCAGGTGTAAGGCCTGCTTTTACCAGCATAAGGGGGAGAAATTCAGTATCGCCCCGTTTGAGGTGCCATTATCAGCCATGCGCAAAATTTAGCGCCTGGCGCTAATTATCGCCTCCGATGGCAAACTTGGCTTTTATAGCCCCTGGAGGTGATTGGAGCGCTAAATCAGGTGCTACATACCTCTCTTAAGGCGCAAAGGCCGAGGAGCGAGGCGCTACCTCAGAGCGCGGGCGCAGCGCAGGTGCTGTCAGTTAGCGATTGAACACAGACACACTGGCGCCTTAAGTTCTTAAAGGGGAGGGTCAATCTTGCACTCCAGCCACACCCTGCTCACTGGAGCCTTGAATCTCAGCCTGGACAGACCTGTGGCTAAATCTTGCAGGCAAGGACTATGGAGAGGGCCAGGGAGCGAGCACAGTGCTTCAGCGAGCGGACCTTGGAGGCTCTGGTTGGCACAGTGGAGCGCAGAAGATCTATACTGTACCCAGAGAGTGGCAGGAGGCCTTTGCCACGCGAGTGCAGAAGAGTGTGGAGGGAGGTGGCTCAGAGGGTCTCCTCAAGGAGCATGGTGCCCAGGACCCATATCCAAAGTAGAAAAAAGTTCAACGACCTCACTCGGGTCATCAGGGTGAGTGGCTTTTTTTCAATACCTCTCCATCCCTCCATCTCAACCTCACTCTATGGCCAGAGGGTCTTAAAAGCCCCAATGCCCAACACTCATCCAACACCTATGGCCCTTTCATCAAATACACACGCACATTCCACACTTTGCATACAGTAAGGACTATTCAACTATGGGAGGCACATCAGGCAAGACCATGGCTGCATACAGTAAGGGCTATTCAACTATGGGAGGCACATCAGGCAAGACCATGGCTGTATATTTACTCAGACGCCATCCTTTTTCTTGCAGGCCAAACTATCTCATAATAGGAGACAGCAGCAACGGACGGGTGGAGGGCGGCCTCAGCTGCAACCCTCAGCGATCTTGAGGTGTGCGTCCACAGGATTGTGGCAAGCCAGGTGATCGGTCCCATCGCCACTGGAGACGCCGACCCCATTCTGGACAGCAATGGTAAGGTCATCACCTTTTTGTCCTCTCTCCTTCCACTTGTCCCTCACAACACCAGCCTTTGACACTTTCAATCCAACTTACTAAATCGCTGCACTCATTCCTCCCTTACTGCCACCCTGTCCTCACACTAAAGCCACTCTTGTATCTCCCTGCTTTCAGATGGTGATTCACCAGCTGAGGAGACGGGCCCTCAAGCTGCCAGTGGGAGTGAAGCTGCAGGCGAGGAGGAAGAGGAAGCTGGAGTATCAGCGCCACCCTCTTCCGAGGAAGCCCATGCCCACACTGGGAACATGCCTTCCCTGGAGGGGAGCAGGAGGGAAGGGTCTGATGAGAGTGAAGCTCCAGGACCCAGCGGGCTGCAGCAACGCGATGGGGGTAGGGAAGCTCGGGGGCCTTCTCCCCGGAGGGAAAGTATGCCAGCGAGTCCTGCTGCACTGGACGCAGAGGAGGAGCAGCTCATCGCTGAAATGAACACCCAGGCGGTGGACATGTACACTGAGCTCATGGGTGCAGTGGGAAGGGTGCCCGAATGCACTGGCGAGGAGTGTGGAGCACTTCGCTCTAGCACAGGCGGATACCACGCAAATGCTTAGTACTGCAATTCAGTCACTGGCTGCCATGACCCCATCTCTGACTGTTGTCATGCAGACTCAGATTGAGGCCACGTGAGCAATGACTGCTGCCATCCTCGCTGGTTCGGGCACATTTCCCTGGGGCTCTCACCGCACTGCAGCAGGCCAGCAATCTGTGCTTCAGCAGATTGCTCCGGATGCTGAAGTGCTGCCCCGTGGGAGTGCCAGTGTGTCAGTCGAGCAGGGAGTTACTGTCCTCTCTCAAGATGACAGCATTCCTGCTGCCACCACTGTCACTTCTCCACTGCACTTGCCACCGCCTGTAGGACAGACTGCTGCCGCCCATGCAGAGTTGGTGCAGTCTGCAGCTGGGCCCTCCAGGCCCAGAGCTGGTCGAGGCCGTCCTTCAAGGGCATCTGCAGTCTCAGGTTGTGACAATCAGCAGCCTTCCACCAGCCTTGCTGCAGCCACTGGGATCCCATTACGGAGGAGCAGTAGGGTGGGAAGGGGGGAAGTGCGCAAGGGAAGGAGATCACCCTCGAAAGTAGGAGGTATGACAAAATGTTGTTCATTTTTTTATTAAAGGTCGAGGTTCATGGTCAAACTTTTTTTAGTGTTTTGGACATTATCTCCAGGTTGTGAGAACCAGTTATGTTAATTACTGTTTTTTTTGTGTTTCTATTAGTTTGTCATGCGGAAATGACACACACAGAGTTTGTAAAATAAATGTTTTCAAAATGTACATGTTTGGTCTTTGCAATCATTGTTGCCTTGGCTGACTTAGGGGTTGCGGGTTGGTTTCATTCATGTTGTTCTCAATGGCAGAAGCCATTTCTTCAGCAGGGGCCTAGAAGCGACTTGCTATCAGCTGTTGACGGACGGCCCTTCCAGTTTCTACATTGTGTGCCTCCCTCCCCCCTTGGTGCTGCTGATGATCATCCTCCCCATCTTCCTCCTCCTCCTCTGGTGGTGCTCCAAAGCCTGGTGGCATTGGCTGGGTCCTGAGGATTGCCAGGTTATGCAGCATGCAGCACACAACAACAAAGTGGGAGACTCGCTCAGGCGAGTACTGCAGGGCTCCTCCAGAATGGTCCAGACAGCGGAACCGTTGCTTGAGCACGCCGATTGTGTGCTCAACGATGTTCCTGGTAGCTTGATGGCTCTCGTTGTACCGCAGCTCAGCAGTGGTGTTGGGCATACGGAGTGGTGTCATCAGCCAGGTGCACAGTGGATATCCCTTGTCCCCGAGAAGCCAACCACCTGGGTGATACAGTGCGTGGAAAAGTTTTGCCACAGTAGTCTGGCACAGGATGAATGCATCGTGGCTGCTGCCAGGATAGTGGGCATTGACAGCGAGTATCAGCTGTCTGTGGTCACAGACCAACTGAACGTTTAAGGAATGGAAGCCCTTTCGGTTGCGGAAATCCTCGGCATTCTCATGCGGAGCACGCAAAGCCACATGCATGCAGTCAATGGCGCCCTGCACCATGGGGAAGCCCACTATCCTAGCAAAGCCCATTGCGCGTTCATGCTGCTTGTCCGGGGTCATGGGGAAAGAGATGTACTCTCGTCTCCTTTTGTAGAGGGCATTTGTGACCTGACGGATGCAGCAATGCACTGCAAACTGGGAGATATTGGCAATGTCCCCAATAGCTGATTGAAATGAGCCGGTGGCATAAAAGTTCAGAGCCACTGTTATCTTCACTGCCACTGACAGAGACGTCCTGCTCCTCAGTTGAGGCTGCAGATCTGGCTGCAGCAGGTGGCAGAGCTCAGTGACCACCTCCTTGCTGAAGCGCAGCCTTCGCAAACACTGCTCCTCAGACATATTAATGTAGGAGAATTGTTGGCGAAATTCCCTGGGAGGGTAAGGTCTCCTGTACAGAGGCCTGTTGGCCCTCCTCCATCTGGCCATGATTGCCACTCTCTCTCTGTGTCTCTGTGCCCTCCGAATCTGCTGGCACAGGACGATGCCCCCAATCAGTGCAGCCCCCATAGTATCTTGGCAATCAAAGTAATGAAGGTCAAAAACCAAAGTACCTGCAAAGTTATGGTCAGAAGCCAAAACTACTTCAGACAGCATTGACTCAATGCAGAAGTCTCTCTTTCACTCTTTCTCTCTCTCAAAATCTCTGTCCCTCTCTCAGAACGAGTGGTGCAAAAATATCTACCACACAAAAAGCCAGGAAGAGGCCCCCTTTAAATAGCGCCCCCCCAGCCCCACAGCGACTGAGAAGCATTCCAGTCCACCTGTTGTTGGTTGCGCCAGGCGGAAAGGAGGGGGGCGCCACTCAATTTCAGTTTTGGGGCGCCACAAGGGCGTTGCACGCTTGAATGACATCAAGATCTGCGTGCGCAGGAGATCAGGCGGTATTGTTTAGCGCCGCCACAAAATGTCCCGTCAATTTCACAAGAGGCGCAGATATCGCCGCGCCCGGGCGCTAGTTGCTTTGCACTCCATTAGCGCCCTCTTAAGGCGCTAACGGGAGGCGCAAACAAACTGAATTTTTCCCCCTAAAGAGTTTTAAAAAATTGAAAAATAAAATTTTATCACTAATTTATAAATTAAAAATACTCTTTAAAAAGGTAAGTTTATTTTTAGCCTCGTAAAAACATTTAACTATTTTTTCAAAAAATTAAAGTTTTATTTAAAATATTTAATTAAATGGCATTTTAATTCATTTTAAATATGTAATGTTTTTTAAAATGTATTTAATGTTTTAGTGTGTTTTTAAATGTGATCCCCATTCATACTTTTGACAGTTCTGTCTGTACGGAACTGGCAGAAGTATGAAGGGTGTTTCCCTTCTTTCATTGGTTCACCTGGCCCACGTGATCCCAGGGACGTTTGTGAACCGCATGCGCCCCGGGATACGTGGGCCTCTGCGCATTTCGAAGAGGAGAGGCCCAGGATCGCAAGCTTCGGGGTCTACGGAACCAGCAAGTAAGTTCGTAGATTTTTTTCCGATCGAAGGCATCCGCCTGCAGGAAGCTTACGATAAGAAATTCAGGGCCTATGTGTATATATTTTTTGTATATAGTGTTATAGTATATTCTCTCCAATTTCTTAAAGTTTATGTAAGCACCTTACAGCCCAAATTAAATTACAAAGCAAATTTAAAGTCTGAGATATCGGTGGAAATTTTAACCTAACCTAGATGTTAGCGATAATTACATGGTGGCATTTTAGCTTCTGATTTCAACATAACACAGATGTGGGCAGTGGACTCCTCTATCTCAGGCGTCATCTATTAAAGGTAGACTGCAGCAATCTTTCATACTCAGAGCGTCCTTTTAGGAGAAGGCCCCCTGAGATCTGCAAGCCCGTTCTTGTCAACTGAGGAAGGACGTGAGCTTGCTGACCAAGCACCAGGCTCCTGCCCTTTCTCTGTCTCTTTCACCTGCTCCTGCTCGCTCATGTCTCTGCATCACGCAGTACATGCTCCTCAGCCTCACTTTTTCCAAATCCCTTGGGGTGCTTGCAGAGTCAGGGTGAGGAACTCTGTATTATGAAATGCAAGGTTCCTCTATGTCCCTGGCCCCCAATTGTTCATCTTGTGTGGCATCTAGAGGGAGAGAAAAGGAAAATGTGCCACTATGGTGGTTTGATGGCAACGTTTTAAATGCAGCTTTCTGATAAATGAGTGACATGGAATTGCTTTGGTGCTACTGAGAGATTTTTATTTTTATTTCCGATACTGGCAAAGCCACATTTATTTCCCCTCCCTATTTGCCCTGAGAAGGGGATGGGCCATCTTGAATAGCAATTGTTTGTACAATTGAGGTGATTAGAACCCTGACATTAATCGGGGTGGGAATCAAAGGTTTTGGTCATAGCAGACACTCTCGATGCTGCTCCTCCTTCTGCCATTTGAAGCCTCATCTTGTACCTCAAAGCAATTAGGGGCAGTAGTGTTCAAAACTTGACCCATCTTAATCATTTCCACAACCTCAACTTACCTGGACCAGTTGGGCTCCACAATGGTGCTTCCAGGTTTTCCATCCCCTCTAATCGGCGAGCTGCCCCAAAGAGTGAGCAGCTCATCATCAGAATGTGAACAAAATCCAACCATGAAAATGGTTCGGGTCTCTGACTAAGATTGGATGGGCTGTGGGCTCACTCTACATGCCTCCCACCTGATGGAAGCAGTCAAATGCAAAACTAACCCCAATAGGGGTCATTTTCCTGAAACCGTACTCCTGGTGGGGATTCTCATCTGCTAGAAGCACGAGGCAGAAATTCTGAGCACTATCAAGTCACTGAAACCTTTGAGAGCATATGACGCACTCTGCAAGACGTGATGGCTGGTATACAGCTGCAGACACAGCGATTCCACGTGCTGTACCCGCAGTTCACCTTAGAATGCGTGTTCTGTCTAGTAAATCGGGGAATTGTCTGGATAATACCCTGATGTGAGCTTTCGCTGCCTTCATTCCAGACCTGTGTACTGCTTCCACACAGATAACAGCACATGCTTAAGTAGTACAGTGCAGTACTGAGAGAGTGCTGCACTGTTGGAGGTGTCAACTTTCAGATGAGTCATTAACCTGAGGCCCATCTGCCCTCTCAGGTGGAGGTGAAAGATCCCATGGCATTATTTTGAAGAAGAGCAGGGAGTTCTCCCCGGTGTCCTGGTCAATAATTATCCCTCAGCCAACAGCACTAAAATAGATCAGCTGCTCATTATCTCAATGCTATTTGTTAGGATCTTGTGTGCAAATTGGCTGCTCGTTTCCTACATTACAACAGTGACTACACTTCAAAAGTACTTTATTAGTTATAAAGTGCTTTGGGAAACCCTGAGGTTGTGAATGGCACTATGTAAATGCAAATTTTTTTTTTACCCAGCAGCAGAGCATGGCAGGCGTCAGCATGGATAAGAAGTTGATTCTCCCCACAGCTGGAGACTGACAACATTTCTGTATTTTATGAGTCATCTAAACACCAGTAAGGGCAGATGGTGATTGCAGTCTAGTTAAATGTTCCTTTCCTCACCAAGTTCTAACACTGCTCCCAACCAACATGACTCAAATTATATCACAAAGCAGGAACCAGCATAAATTATCAACCTCTGAAGAAAACTGTTGTTTTACCGCTCTTATAATGGAGCCAATTTTTAAAATATCTCTATATATATATATATATATATATATATGACTTAACCTTCATTTTTTTCAAAAGTTTAAAGATGCAGTAGCACCTGGGTTATTTGTAGCACACCGTCCTGAATTTCACTTTACTGCTCCTTGTGTAAGTGACCTTTAGGACCCTATATTATTTTTCCCTATGTTGTTTACTCCTACATGGAGCACTGTCACTGGGTCTCTTCCTGTCCCCTTCAGTATCTCTTTCAACCTTTCTTCAATATGTGCTGCTCCAGCTCCCAATAGACAGCTCACCGTCCTGTAGGTATTGTCCTTACAATGCACACGGTGATTTATTTTCCTGAAGAAAGAATCCCCTGCAATCTTTATGTGACTTTCAGGCTGTGTCTTTTTCCAAGCTAGCTTCTCTGGTTTTCCAGCTGCCTTTTCCTCCCCGAACTTGTTTCCCTCTGCATTTATGGCCAGTGCCTGGCATCATTTATTTATTTAATCTCCTGGGTACCTTTATAGGCATTATTACCTTTCTTGCTACTGTCACCAACTGTAATCCATCCAGAATCCTTGGCAATGTCTGTTTGCTGATAGTTAACAAAGAACTAATGCTCAACCTGTCCAAATATACTTAAATGATGTAGATAAAAGACAGGTTTCCACAGATTTCTGTCCATTGCATTTTGTAGATGTTATTCTTAAACTTTGGGTTAAATGTGTAAAAGCTACATCATTAGACTTGATGCTGTCAACAAATCTGAATTATTCAATAAACTGTCCTTTATATATATGCAGACTAATTTATCACTGAATTAATTGTTATCTAATTGTTTTAAATCACATATATTTCTCAAATAGTCTTGAAATGTCACCCAAGTTGAGAATAACATGAATCAAATTTAGTCCTGAGACAAGTGATAATTATATAATCAATTCCTAAATGTTACATTATCAAAAGTTTACATATATTCTTACCCCATTACACAAGTCTCTGTTCTTTATGGAATTGTGTAAAACTGGAGATTTTCGCATGCATATAATAGGAAAGTCCAATCTTGCTAGGGTTGGCTTAATTATTCAAGGTGAGCTGGCTATGTGCATTAGGCATACTACCAAGAACTTGCTGAATGGGAAGCAAAGGGGAAATCTGCCATATCATCATCCCTTACATAGATACATAGAAGATAGGAGCAGGAGTAGGCCATTCGGCCCTTCGTGCCTGCTCCGCCATTCGATGAGATCATGGCTGATCCTTTAATTCAGTATCCCGTCCCCGCCTTCTCTCCGTAACCCTTAACCCCTTTTGCCCGTAGAAATATATCTAATTCCCTCTTAAATATATTTAATGAGCTGGCGTACACTGCCCTCTGTGGCAATGAGTTCCACAGGTTCACCACTCTCTGAGTGAAGAAATTCCCCCTCATCTCTGTCCTAAATGGTTTAGCCCTTATCCTTAAATTATGTCCTCTAGTTCTGTTTTCACCCGCCAAGGGAAACATTCCTTCTGCATCCAGTCTGTCTAGACCTGTCAGAATTTTATACACTTCTATGAGGTCCCCTCTCAATCTTCTAAACTCCAGTGTGTACATCCCTAAACTACATAGTCTCTCCTCATAGGTCATTCCCGCCATTCCTGGTATCAGCCTGGTGAATCGCCGCTGCACCCCCTCCATGGCAAGAACATCCTTCCTCAGATGAGGCGACCAAAACTGTACACAGTACTCGAGGTGTGGTCTCACCAGTGCCCTGTACAGCTGCAGCAAGGTATCCCTGTTCCTGTATTCTAACCCTTTTGCTATGAAGGCCAGCATACCGTTTGCCTTCTTGACCGCCTGTTGCACCTGCATGCTCGCCTTCAGTGACTGGTGTACAAGAACACCCAGGTCTCTCTGTACTTCCCCCTCTCCCAATCTATTGCCATTTAAATAATAATTTGCCCTCCCGTTCCTGCACCCAAGGTGGATAACTTCGCACTTGTCCACATTATAGTGCATCTGCCATTTATCCGCCCAATCGCCCAGTCTGTCCAAATCGCTCTGGAGCTTCCTGGTCTCTTCCTCTGAGCCCACCCCCCCTCCTAGTTTAGTGTCGTCTGCAAATTTGGAAATGCTGCATCCGACTCCCTGATCCAGGTCATTAATGTAAATTGTGAACAGCTGGGGGCCCAGGACAGATCCCTGTGGTACCCCACTTGTTACTGCCTGCCATTCAGAAAATGAGCCGTTTATTCCAACTCTCTGTTTTCTATCTGACAGCCAGTTCCCTATCCACGCCAAAACTTTCCCCTTTATCCCATGAGCCTCAATTTTCCATGCTAATCTTTTATGTGGGACCTTATCGAAGGCCTTTTGGAAGTCCAGGTACACCACATCTACTGGCTCTCCCCCATCTATTCTACCAGTTACTCCCTCAAAAAATTCCAATAGATTAGTCAAGCACGATTTACCCTTTGTAAATCCATGTTGACTCTGTCCTATCCTGTCCCCATTTGCTAAGTGCTCCGCTATTTCATCCTTAATGATGGACTCCAGCATTTTGCCCACAACTGATGTAAGGCTTACAGGTCTGTAATTACCTGCTTTTTCCCTACCCCCCTTTTTGAATAGTGGGGTAACGTTAGCTACCCTCCAATCCATCGGCACTGTTCCCGAGTCTAATGAATTCTGAAAAATCATCCTTAGTGCATCCGCTATCTCTAGGGCCACCTCCTTCAGTACCCTAGGATGCATGTTATCGGGCCCTGGGGATTTGTCCACCTTCAATCCCTTTAGCTTCCTTAACACCATATCCTTAGAGATATTGATTTGCGTCAGTTCCTCCTTTGCCAATGTCCCTATTTTTCCCGATATCCCAGGGAGGTTTTTTGTGTCTTCCTTCGTAAAGACTGACCCAAAGTATGCATTTAGTTGATCTGCCATTTCCTTATTTCCCATTATATATTCCCCCGTATCTGACTGCAATGGACCAACTTTGGTTTTCACCAGTCTTTTCCTTTTGATATATTTATAAAAGCTTTTGGAGTTAGTTTTTATATTTTCCGCCAGCTTGTTTTCGTAAGCTATTTTGCCCCTCTTGATCATGCCCTTTGCCCTCCTTTGCTCTATCTTAAACTGTTCCCAATCTTCCGCTCCGGCGCTTTTTTTGGCTATTTTATACGCCCTATCTTTGGATTTTATGCTGTCTCTAATTTCCCCTGTTATCCACGGTTGAGTCACCTTTTTAGATTTCCTTTTATGCCAGATTGGTATAAACAATTTTTGCAATTTTGTCATTCTATCTTTAAATGTTTGCCATTGTTTATCTACCTCCAGTCCTCCCAGGAACGTTGTCCAATCAGACCTACTCAGTTCCCGTCTCATGGCATCATAATTCCCCTTGTTTAAATTCAGGACCTTAGTCTCTGAGTCAATTTCTTCGCTCTCCATTTCGAGTGAGAAAGGGATGTAGACCAGAGTTAAAAAGATATGGCCACTTAAAGATAAGTGATAACATTTGGACAAAAATATTTTTTAACCTTTGCAATGACTAGTTTGTGTGCCATCATTTCCTAAGATTGCATGGAGGAAAATAAGTCATTGGCAAAGAACAGTGGTGGTAAAATAAATCTGGAAGCAGGAAATGGAGCCTGTGATGGAGCAGCACAGCACTGGAAACCCCGATTCGATGCTATTGTCTGGGGTTGGTACAAGAAGGGTTCCATAAGTGACACACTTGGGCACCCTTTCCAGAGGACAGCAGTCCAGTATAGAGTCATAGGGCTAAAAATTCACTTTGGGGCGCCAAGCTCGCCCGGGCGCTGAAATTACCGCTGCGCGCGGAGCCACTTGCGCCATCGGGATATTCAGTTTCTGCGCCCCAAATGGAAGCCGGCCGCTAAACAAGGCTTCCCGCGCCCCGCTTGGGGCGCTGAAACTGAATATCGGCGCACAAAGTGCCGCAGCGCCACCCGCTGCGGCACGGCATGCTGCGGTACTGCAGGCCTGGGAGGTGCCTGCAACAGCGCGATCCCCGCTCGCGAGTGCCGGCAAATGAGCCCGGCACCAAGGAGAAGTGCCGGGCTCTCGGGAAACAGCCAGCAATGCCGCGGGGGGGGTGGTGTAGGAGGCCGGGGACGGAGGTGCGGGCAGGCGGCCGCCAAAAAAGCGGCCGGCCGCACCTCCACCTTAACTCACGCCACTACCGCCACAGGTAGGCCCCTGTGTACCGGTCGCTATTTGCGGCCGGCGCGGAAGAGGCGGCCGCGACCTAATATGGCGTTCAGGGCAGTAGCGGGGCGCTGCGCACACCGATGACGTCATCAGTGGCGGCGCAGCGCTACAGGCTAACGCCGCCATTAACGCCCCGCTAAATATCGCGGTGGTTGTGGCCAGTGGCGCTAAAGCCTCTGAGTGGCCTCTTTGGGCACAAACTGGTGTCGCAAGCAACTGAATTTCTAGGCCATAGAGTTATACAGCACAGAAAGAGGCCCTTCGGCCCATCGTGTCCGCGCCGGCCATCAAGCCCTGTCTATTTTGATCCCATTTTCCAGCACTTGGTCCGTAGCCTTGTATGCAATGGCGTTTCATGGTATGTTTGGCAGGTGATGGTGACTAGAATCGATGCTGTGTACAGTATCCACAAGACTTGATAACTGATGTGGAAGAAGGTGAAAGACAAAGTAACAGTACCATTTACTGAGTAGATGGTCTAAGCCTTCACACAACCTTGCAGCTCCTTCCAACTTTGCCATGCATACCCACACTCCAGCAGGGTACACATTCAAGATGAAACTTATAATTGAAAACCTTGCCACGCACATCTTCAAAGAACTTCATCATAAAATCATTGTAATACAACCTAGCAACATGATGCATGTTCTCTAAATGACACACAGGATGGAGTCCAAGGGGGAGAAATTGAGTCATGCCCCCTTTGGGGCGCTAACTTCGCCGGGGCGCTACTTCTGGTGCCCCGGAAAAATTAGTGCCCCTGCGGCCAAAATTGAGTGGTAGCGCCCCATGAGGGCAGCGGGGCGCTAACGGTTACTGCCGCCGCTAACCTCCCGCTGAATTTCACGGGAGGCGTTGGTGGCGCTGCGCCCGGCCGCTAGTTGCTTTGCGCCCCATTAGCACCCTCTTAGCTAATGGGAGGTGCAAAGCAACCAAATTTTTCCCCCATAAAGTCACAGGGGAGAATTTTGCCAGCCCTGGGGAGGCGGGTATGGAGGTGGGACTGCCGGGAAAATGGCAGAAACTGGGAGCAGGTACCCAACCCCGCTCCCTACCCACCTCTGTGCCATCTTCCCGGGAGGTGGGTCCCCGACTCGAGCAGGGACCCGTCTCCTCGAGGCGGGAAGGGGATTGCAGCCATTTAATTGCCTGTTAACAGGTAGTTAACAGGCAATTAAAGGCTTATCCACATTTTAACCACCCAAGTGCGGGCTTCCCGACAGCTGTGAACCTTGCCAGGGTCAGCAAGGCGAGCAGTGGGTTTGCGGGGGTGAGAGGAGTCGAAAAGTGCGCTGTGGAGGTGAGTGATGGGTGCAAGTGTGGAGAGGTAAGTATGGGAGGTGAGTGTAAAGTGTTAGAAAAAGTTTACTTACCTTTGCTTCTTCCTGCAGGCTTCAACCTTTGGGGATCCGGAGGCTCCTTATCTCAACGGCAGAGATGACAGAATGGCTGCTGCATTCTCCGATGCAGTAGCCATCTGATTTCTGCTAAGGAGAGAGGTTTAGTGAGTCTTCAATACAAGGACTCACCTTAGTACAGAGATTTTCAGTGATTGACAACTTCTCAAAGCTGTCAAATGATGACAGTTTCTGTCAAATATGCTGACATCCTCTGTCACCGGCTTTCCGTTAATTGGCCTGCTAAGCCCGCAGGGTGGGCTTAACAAGGTCAATCAAAGGAAAATAGCGTGAGTTGGCTGGACGTCATTGGGGGCGGGACTGAAACCCGACAACCAGCAGTCCTGCCCCCAACACGTCCCCATTGATAAAATCCAGCCCATAGAGTCATAATGGCACAGAAGAAGGCCATTCGCCCATCGAGTCCGTGCCGGCTCTCTGTAGAGCAATCCAGTCAGTCCCATTCCCCCTGCTCTATCCCCATAGCCCTGCAAGTTTATTTCCCTCAAGTGCCTATCCAGTCTCCCCTTGAAAACATTGAGTGTCTCCGCTTCCACCACTTCCATCGGCAGCGAGTTCCAGGTCCTCACCACGCGCTGCATAACAAAGCTTTTCCTCACATCCCCCTTGTATCTCTTGCCCAAAACCTTAAATCTGTGTCCCCTAGTCCTTGTACCATCAACTAGTGGGAACAGCCTTTCCCCGTCTAGTCTATCCAAACCCGTCATAATCTTGTACACCTCTATCAAATCACCCCTCAACCTCCTTTGCTCTAATAAAAACAAATCCAGCTTCTCCAAACTATAGATTGAGCACATGACTGTCAATGTGTAAATGGTCCTTCAAATTACAACATCTTAAGACTACTTTTATACTTCCATGACAACATGGCACAAAAGTGCTAATTTTCTGACTTTTCCCTCCTAGTGAGTGAGGAGCCTTGTCCATTGAATGTACATATTGGAAATCCCAGCAAGTGCTGCACATGATTAATTTAATTGGTTGGTAAGTTATACACAGTGCATTCCTGAATTTTCCCAGCAGGCAATGTTCCCTGTTAGGGGTGGAAAGTCAGAAAATTACCCCAGAGAACAGACCCGAACAGGAGGCAGGCTCAGAAATTACATGCCTTACATTCTTTGGAGAAGGCCACCCTGAATGTGCTTGTATATAAAAGCATGAAGCTACAGGTTTGCCCCAAGCTCAGGACTAGTGCCAACCAACTCTTAGGTCTGATTATTCATCTCACTATCACTGACATAGCTACACACAGCATCATATCACAGAATCATATATATCTTGTGAGATGAATTCTGTTAGAAAGTATGCCTTGGAACCAATATGCTAACATTTTATGTCATTGTAGGCCTGGAACAGGAGCTTGCTAGCACAACACTGGCCCAAGGCAAGACAGCACCTCACAGCACTCTGCATCCCTATCACCAATGTTTGCAAGTATCAACACAGCTCCACATTTCGCAGCAGATGTCATTAGTGAGCTTGAAAGGGTAGCACTGGATGAATCACACTGTATAGATGTCCACGTGTGCAATATCAAACTCGTAAAACTTCTTGAACATGTCATTTAATAGGGCCTAGTATAACAACATAAGAACATAAGAAATAGGAGCAGGAGTCGGCCAATCGGCCCCTCGAGCCTGCTCCGCCATTCAATAAGATCATGGCTGATCTGATCCTAACCGCCAATCTACTATCACAGAACCATCTCCTGAATCTAACAGAATTAGACACATGAAATAGGAGCAGGATCAGGCTACACGGCCCCTGGGCCCGCTCCGCTACCCACAGGGCCATGACCGATCCGAACCTAGACTCATGTCCAAATTCCTGCCTGCTTCCCGTAACCCTTAATTCCCTTTACTTCTAGGAAACTGTCTATTTCTGTTTTAAATTTATGTAATGATGTAGCTTCTACAGCTTTTTGGGGCAACATATTCCATGGACCTACCACCCTCTGAGTGAAGTAGTTCCTCCTCATCTCAGTTTTGAAAGAGCAGCCCCTTATTCTAAGACTATGCCCCCTAGTTCTAGTTTCACCCATCATCGGGAACATCCTCCCCGCATCCATCCGATCCAACCCCTTCACAATCTTATATGTTTCAATAAGATCGCCTCTCATTCTTCTGAACTCCAATGAGTAGAGTCCCAATCTACTCAACCTCTCCTCATATGTCCATCCCCTCATCCCCGGGATTAACCGAGTGAACCTTCTTTGTACTGACTCGAGAGCAAGTATGTCTTTTCTTAAGTATGGACACCAAAACTGTATGCAGCATTCCAGGTGCGGCCTCACCAATACCTTGAACAGCTGAAGCAATACCTCCCTATTTTTATATTCTATCCCCCTAGCAATGAAAGCCAACATTCCATTGGCCTTCTTAATCACTTGCTGCACCTGCATACTAACCTTTTGAGTTTCGTGCACCAGGACCCCCAGATCCCTTTGTACTTCAGTACTTTCCAGTTTCTTGCCATTAAGACAATAACTTGCTCTACGATTTTTCCTGCCAAAGTGCATAACCTCACACTTTCCAGTATTGTATTCCATCTGCCAAATCTCTGCCCACTTAATTAGCCTGTCTATGTTCCCTTGCAGGTTTTTTAAGACCTCCTCACTCACTACTTTCCCTCCCATCTTAGTATCATCTGCAAACTTTGATATGTTACACTCGGTCCCCTCCTCCAAATCGTTAATATAGATTGTAAAGAGTTGGGGACCCAGCACTGACCCCTGCGGAACACCACTAGTTACTGATTGCCAGTCTGAGAATGAACCATTTATCCCAACTCTCTGCCTTCTGTTAGATAGCCAATCCTCTATCCATGCCAGAATATTACCCCCAATCCCGTGATTTTTTATCTTAAGCAATAATCTTTTGTGTGGCACCTTGTCAAATGCCTTTTGGAAGTCTAAATACACTACATCCACTGGTTCCCCTTTATCCACCCTATATGTTACTTCCTCAAAGAACTCCAGCAAATTTGTCAAACATGACTTGCCCTTCATAAAACCATGCTGACTTTGTCCTATTAAATTATGACTATCCAAATGTCCTGTTACTGTCTCCTTAATAATGGACTCCAAAATTTTACCTACCACAGATGTTAGGCTAACCGGTCTATAGTTTCCAGCCTTCTGCCTACTGTCCTTTTTAAATAAGGGTGTTACATTAACAGTTTTCCAGTCTGCCGGGACCTTTGCTGAGTCCAGGGAGTTTTGGAAAATTATTACCAATGCATCCACAATCCCTACCGCCACTTCCCTCAAGACCCTAGGATGTAAGCCATCAGGTCCAGGTGATTTATCTGCCTTGAGTCCCATTATTTTACTGAGTACCACTTCCTTAGTGATTTTGATCATGTTTAGCTCCTCCCCCCCTATAGCCCCCTGTTTGTCCAGTGTTGGGATATTCTTAGTGTCCTCTACTGTAAAGACTGATACAAAATATTCATTCAGTGTTTTTGCCATCTCCATATTTCCCACCATTAATTTCCCGGTCTCATCCTCTAAGGGACCAACATTTACTTTAGCCACCCTTTTTCTTTTTATATAACTATAAAAACTCTTACTATCTGTTTTTATATTTTTTGCTAATTAACTTTCATAATCTATCTTCCCTTTCTTAATCAATCTTTTTGTTATTTTTTGCTGTCTTTTAAAGTTTTCCCAATCCTCTATCCTCCCACTAGATTTGGCTACCTTATATGCCCTTGTTTTTAGTCGAATACTATCCTTAATTTCTTTACTTAGCCACGGATGGCTGTCTTTTCTTTTACACCCTTTTCTTCTCAGTGGAATATATATTTTTTGGAAGTTGTAAAATAACTCCTTAAATGTACACCACTGATCATGTATCGTCGTACCCTTTAATCTATTTTCCCAATCCACTCTACTCAATTCCACTCTCATACCTTCATAGTCTCCTTTATTCAAGCTTAGCACGCTTGTTTGCGATCCAACCTTCTCACCCTTTAATTGAATATGGAATTCAACCATGTTATGGTCACTCATTCCAAGGGGATCCTTTACTAGGACATTTTTAATTAATCCTGTCTCATTACACAGGACCAGATCTAAGGTTGCTTGCCCCCTGGTCGGTTCAGTTCCATACTGCTCAAGAAACCCATCCCTAATACACTCAATGAACTCATCCTCAAGGCAGCCCTGCCCAATTTGATTTGTCCAATTAATATGATAGTTAAAATCCCCCATAATTATAGATGTTCCCTTATTACAAGCCTCAACTATTTCCTGATTGATTCTCCGTCCAACAGAGTTGCAACTGTTCGGAGGCCTATAGACTACGCCCACTAGTGTTTTTTTCCCCTTATCATTCCTTACCTCCACCCAAACTGTTTCATTATCCTGATCTTTTGACCCAATATCATTTCTCTGTATTACAGTGATTCCTTCCTTTATTAACATAGCCACCCCACCTCCCCTTCCTTCCTGCCTGTCCTTCCTGATCGTTAAATAACCTGGTATGTTTAATTCCCAGACATTGTCACCCTGCAGCCATGTTTCTGTAATGGCCACAAGATCACACCCATATGTAGTTATTTGTGCCATTAACTCGTCTATTTTGTTACGAATGCTACGTGCATTCAGATAGAGAACTTTCAAATATGTTTTGTGACACTTAGTTCCTGCTTTTGCCCTTTTTATTACTTTACCTTTTACTCCATACCTTCTGCCTCTTCCTGACACGCTCTGGTTTTTAATTTCCCCACTGCTACCTAAGTCTATGACCTTCTCTGTTGTCATTTTTATTATTTGCTCTCTAGGAACCTCCCCCCCACTAGTTGGTTTAAAGCTCTCTCTACAGCCCTAGTTATATGATTCGCCAGGACTCTAGTCCCAGCACTGGCCAAGTGAAGCCTGTCCCAACGGAACAGCTCCCTCCTGTCCCAGTACTGGTGCCAGTGCCCCAGGAAGCAAAACCCATTTCTCCCACACCAGTCTTTGAGCCACGCATTTAACTCTCTAATTTTATTTGTCCTAGCCAAATTCGCTCATGGCTCAGCTAATTATTACCCTTGAGGTTCTGTTTTTTAATTTGACCCCTAGCTGCTCATACTCCTTTAACAGAACCGACTTCCTAGTCCTATCTACGTCATTTGTACCAACATGGACCATGACAACTGGATCCACCCCCTCCCACTGCAAGATTCTTTCCAGCCCAGAGGAGATGTCCTTAACCCTGGCACCGGGTAGGCAACACAGCCTTCGGGACTCTCGCTCTCGGCTGCAAAGAACTCTATCTATCCTCCTAATAATACTATCCCCTACCACTACAACATTTCTATTTACTCCCCCCTCTTGAATGGCCCCCCGTTCCACGGTGCTGTGGCCAGGTTGCTCATCCTCCCTGCCGTCCCTGCTCCTGTCC
The DNA here is from genome assembly GCF_052327205.1 of Somniosus microcephalus. Classification (NCBI taxonomy): domain Eukaryota; kingdom Metazoa; phylum Chordata; class Chondrichthyes; order Squaliformes; family Somniosidae; genus Somniosus; species Somniosus microcephalus. Next base: position 84,676,923 of record NC_140989.1, on the reverse strand, counting down.
CCACAGGGAGTAAGAACCTCGAACCTGTTGGACAAGAGCAAGGGCTGCGGCTCCTCTAACACTCCCTCCTGGATCCCCGTACCTGCCTCACTTGTAGTCACACCGTCCTGTCTCTGACCATGGGCTACATCTGAATTAATTAACTTCATAGGTGTGACCACCTCCTGAAACACAGAATCCAGGTACTTCTCCCCCTCCCTGATGTGTCGCAGTGTCTGAAGCTCAGACTCCAGCTCATCAACACGGAGCTGGAGTTCCTGTAGCAGCAGACACTTGTCACAGATGTAATCACCGTGAGCCTCAATGGGGTCCACCGGCTCCCACATCTCGCAACAGTAACACATCACCTGCTCCATTCTATGTAATTAATTAAAATTTTTATTGATAGTTATGGACACCCTCTGCCCGATTATACATGCTAGTATCCCCTTTAATTAATTGGATTTGAATTAAATTAACCCTCTAATTACACCAGTTAAATGGTTTACCAACAGTCACTCTGCACCAGAAAGGCCTTATTAACTACAACCCACAGAGTTAAAGTTTGAAAAGAGCACCTAACACCCCACTTACCCTGACTCACACTTACCCAAACTCACAGCACTCTCTGCTGACTCACACTCAGTGCTTGCTCGCACTAGCATTGGTCTTTCTATACTGTTTGTTTGTTTACAGCCAAATGAGTCACCCCTGCTGGTTGGTTAGAGAACTGGTTTCCACTGCCTGCTGTGCCAATTTACTCCTACTGCAGTGTTACCTTGTTTGACTCTTCTTAAACCAACAGAATCCCAAATATTTAACTTTTCCCCTTTACTTAAACTGCTTAAGTAATCTTGTCAAGAATGATTTAAAGAGAAATAACAATTAAAGAACTCTCACACTTACCCAAACTCACAGCACTCTCTGCTGACTCGCACTCAGTGCTTGCTCGCACTAGCACTGGTCTTTTTGTAACTGCTCTGTTTCTTTGGGGCACCACTCCGGTAAATGTACCTCCGTGAGATTTAAAATCACGGAGGCTACAGCGTAGTGTACCCCCTGGTACAGCATCTGATCGGTGGGGACTAGTACCAGCCCATTCCCTGGTCCCTTGGTGGCGGTGGGGCAATTCTCCCTGGATAACCTCACCGCCTGCACTGTGGGCAGGGGCTTACAGGGGTGGGTTACCAGCTCGGTGGCATTGACTGGGATCTGGGAGTATGGGACCGCACACACCTTCCGGCTGGCATCCCACCTTATCCCCTTCCCGGTGTCGTGCCACTGCCGGTGGAACGTAATGGATATGCCTGCGGGGCAGACCTTCTCTGACCCCCACATACAGATGTAAATCCCTTGATCCAGCTCCCATCACTTGTCCCAACACACGCTTAGTCCTCCATGAGTCCCGGCATTCGTCCGATGGGTGTTGTTTCCCAACCGTTCCCACTCGACTTCAGGGTTCCTCATGTCCTTGCTCAACTTCCTGAGCCACCACCACCTATCCAGTGGAATGTGTCCTTTACACGTCAAACATATTCACTTTCCAACGGTGACACTGACCCTCGTGGTAACGACTCGCACCCTGGAGCACAAGAGGGAGGCTTCCCCGTACGTGATTCCGGTTTGGCTGGAGTACTGAGACGAATTGGACCCCAACCATCCTGGCCACCTTCCCCCGTGGAAGTAGACGGTGGTCTCCTCCGCAACCCGTTCACCGTTCCCATTGATCGCTAGGGGCGCCTTGTCTCCCGAACACCCGTAGATGTGGGAGTCTCGGACGTCGCCCCTCCTCTCCACACTCATCCTGATCAGGGCGAATAGGATCACGATCCATTCCATCCCGAAAATCTTTCTGCAAGAAGATGTAAAAACATGCAGCCAGGTCCTCAAGAGATTCTCTGGCTTGGTGAGGCATGGTCGGGTCCCGCGACCTCGACCCAAATATACACTGTTAACAGACTACTTACATAAAACTACCCATCACCTTATTTAACTTATATTATAAACACCCAAACTTAAGCCAAATAACTACACCTTACTTGAAACTTAAACATAAACTAAACTATATACAACCGCCGCCCGTCTCCGGGCGGCCAGGCTAATTCCTGGTCGGACTGCGGCTCACCGCTACCCCCGGCGTGACCGCACCGTCCTTCACTGTTGGTCCCTCACAGCCCGTGGCTGCTGGCTGAGGACCTCTGTCCTTGGACCTCTCCCTGGCTCAAGGGGCGGCCCTTGGTAACTGGAGGGCTGGTGACCATGGCTTTCTCAGCTGTGGTGTCCGTGGGGACCTTCTAGGGGCTTTGACGGGTGGGGCTTTCTTGGCCGGTGGGCCTTTTACCCGAACCGCTGCTCCCCCAGGCTTGACCCCTCCCGAACCTGGGCTGGGGGCAGGTAACTTTTCGCAGCCTGCTGCCGCGAGCTGAGAGTCTCTGCCCCCAGGTCCCATGGCTGGGTCCGGGGCGGGGTTTTCGACCTCAGGTCCCTCCCTCTCTACACCTGGGTTAGGGGCGGGGTTTTTGCCCTCAGGTCCCTCCCCCTCGTCTGGATCCCAGAAGAGTGGGGGAGTGTCCCAATCGATGGGCGGGATGGTCCCTCCCTTCAAGCAAGCCACAGCGCCTGCCTGTGCCGTCTGTGAACTCGCTCCTGCTGCGGACTGACGATCTTTATCCTCATACCTTTCCCTAACTGGCTGTTTTCTCCTTGCAGGTGTAAACAGCTTACACTGGTTGATGTAACCAGCGGCCTGTTTTAAAACCTGTGCTGAAGGCTTGCCCGCTGCCCCAAACGGACCTTCTAGGGGCTCCCCTTTCTCTTTGCTCACCGGGACGGTCTTACAGACGGGATCTTGGGCCCCAACCTGCTTTAGGTCCGGGGCCAAAACTACCCACCGTGTGCCTCCCTTGTCCCGGACTGCGGCTTCCGGACCTGCACGATAGGGGTCCCGGGACTCTCCTTCCCCAGCCTTACCTATGGCCCTTTCTCCAGCGCGCACGGTCAGACCGAGGAATTTCACCTCCTGCTGGCCGATCTGCGCCTTCTTGGGATTTACCTTGAAACCCTTCTGTCTTAACAGCTCCAGCAGTTCGACCAATAGTGGGCCATGCTCCTCTTTCGAATCAGTGAACAGGAGCAGGTCATCCACATATTGAACCAACTGTCTGGGCTGGCTAAAATCCTTCAAACTGTCGCCCATGCACTGATGGAAAACGATGGGGCTGTTGTGGAAGCCCTGTGGCAAACAGTTCCACGTGTACTGTTGCCCTTTAAACATAAAGGCAAACTTGTACTGATCCTCCCTCCTTACAGGGATGGACCAAAACCCATTTGAAATATCCAGCACTGTGAAAGTGGTTGCGGATGCTGGAATACTCCTGATGAGGTCGGCAACTGCTGTTACTGTGGGTGCGCAGGCTGGGATGTTGCTATTAAGCACTTGATAGTCCACCGTGGCCCTCCAGGAATTGTCCCGCTTTCTGACCGGCCATAATGGAGAATTCACGTGGGTCGCTATCGGTCTCAGAACTCCCTGCTGCACTAACGAGGACATGGCTGCTTCCATGTCCTGCTCTGTTTCCCTGGGGAAGTTATACTGTTTCTGTGGTCGGGCCATGGGGTCCCCGTCTACGCTGACCTCAAACCCTGTGACTCTCCCGCAGTTGTGTTTGTGAGTGGCAAATGTGGCCAGGTGGGCCTGTACAAATGCCTGGAACTCTGGTGGGGTGTTGCTGACCATGAGCCTGAGGTTATAATCCTCTTTGGGCTTCATGGTGCAGAGGGTCCCCTTCCCTTCCTTTCCCAGGATAACTACGATCTCACCATTCTTTACTTTCCCTGCCCCGCAAAGGCAGTGATTCCTCAAATCCACTAGGATCCCATGGCCCACAATAAAGTCGGCTCCCAGGACCCCTCTTCTATCCTCCACGTCCCATTTCATCAGGACACATGTCCACTTGGAGCGGAGCGGTCCTATCCGAATGGCGAGCGGGATGGAAACCAAGCCGGCCTGTTCCCTACCCGTGAACCCCAATAGACTGTATGGGACCCCGCTGGAGAGAGGTGAGGTGATGGGGTTAGCTGAGTAGATCACGGTGCGCGATGCCCCCGTGTCCAACAGATAGGTCCCTGTCACCCTTTCCACCTCCATCTCCAAAAGGGGTCTCCTCCACTCATCATATCAGAGCGAACACAGATAAACAGGCTGCGCTGGTTCTAGTCACGGCTGTGGGTTGGATGGGGCTGACAGGGTGAGAGCACCGGTGGTGGCTGCTACTCTCCCCTGGCCAGTCAGTAAGGACCTCATGGCGTCCAAAAGTGAATCGACCTCTGCGGAAGGGGTTCCTACCCCTGCCTTTTGGGCTGGGGCTGTGGGATGCTTTCCCTTGTTATCCTTCCAAGGGTTCTTGCACTCCTTCCGCCAGTGACCATCCTTCCCACACCCGTAACAATTGGTCTTTGTGTTGGGGGGGTTACTCCCTTCCTGGTGCCATTCCTTTCTATTCTGCACTCCTGGTTTTATCTCATGCACCTTCCCCTTGGGTGGGTGTGCATCGGTTGCCCTGCCGTTTTTGTAGGCTAGGGTTAGCTGCCTTATTACCGTGAGCTCTGTGGTCTGGGGATCTTTGGGGTCGAACCAGGCTTCTGCCTTGGCCCAGACCTGTGGCAAGCTGTTCGCCACCAGGCAACGGAGCCAATGCGTCAGGGAATCCCCGTTCAGGAACGTCCGGCCTAGCGTCCCCGGGCAAGCTTTCCGGCACACAGACGGTCCGCAAAAGCCTGCGGGGTTTCCCCAGAAAGCTGGATCGTCTTCTCCACGTGAGAGAAAGGACTTCCCTCATCCATCCCCATGGCCTCTAGAACCGCATCTCTAAGCTCCTCATACCCGCTCTGCGCCCTTTTACACTTGTCAGAGCTGTTGGGTGTTAAAGGGTAATATGAACTGGTTTTGGAGGGGTCCCTCATTGTCACCATCGGCGGGTGGGCCGAACCTCCGATGCCGTGCTGGGCACATCGGTCCCGGCTCCGGCCTCTCGGGCGGGGTTTGTGTTGTATCCGTGTGTTAATGGAGACACGGAATGCAGGAGTTGGTTTAACAGGTGTTTACTGAACAAAGTCTGGAGGTGAACTAAAAGATACAAGACAATATACAGGCTTATATAGCCCGAGTGGCCACTACCGGCATTACAGTACACAGGGGCTCTTAAAGGCACATACACCACAATTCCTCCCCTTTTAGACAACCAGTACATAACATTTTAAGTAATCACTAATTAACATGTTTACAAGAACAATAATCTACACATTTGCTGCAGTTAATCAATTATAAGTCAGTCTCTCTGGCGGCTTCCTGACTCGGTCCGGATAACGCCTCGGTGGTGTAGTAGTTTTTGGTGGTGTAGTAGGTTCTTTTGGCAAGGTCGATTCGGCTTGAATGCCAGTGTCGGGTTCATCTGGTTCCAGTATCACCGGATCGGAGGTAGATACTATGGGTATCTCTGCTTCATCATTGGGCGTATAGAGTTGTGGTGTAGGTTGTCCCTTTTCGGATGACTCTATGATTTGGTCAGCATGGCGCCTTATTATGCTGTCTCCAATGTCCACGGTATACATCAGCGGTCCTAGTCGTGTGCAAATAGTTCCAGGCTGCCATTTCTCGGTACGGTAGTCCCGGGCCAAAACTTGTTGACCTATCTGGAAGGTTCTAGTTGGCCTTTCATTCATGCCTTGAAATTGCTGGTTCTCCACGTCCCTTCTGATGTTTGGCTTGATCAAATCCAGCCGGCATCTTAGGCTTCTATTGAAAAACATCATGGCGGGAGTTTGGTTTGTAACCACATGTGTTGCATTCCTGTATGCAAACAAGAAGTTATCTACCTTATGCTGTAGATTTATGTCTTCATTACCCATGGCCTTTATGGCCTTCTTGAAGGTCTGGACAAACCTTTCAGCCAATCCGTTGGTGGCGGGATGGTATGGGGCGGACGTGTAGTGCTTAACCCCATTGTGTTTTAAGAACTTCCTGAATTCTTCGGACACAAATTGCGGTCCATTATCAGAACAGATCTGTTCAGGCAGCCCATTCCTGGCAAATATGGTCCTTAATACTGTGATGGTTTTTTCCGTGGTGGTGGAGGACATCTTTATTACCTCCGGCCACTTGGAGTGTGCATCAACCGCGATTAAGAACATTGAGTCCATAAATGGACCAGCAAAGTCGATGTGTACCCTTTGCCATGGAGATGAGGGCCACTCCCATGGATGTAGAGGGGCTTGTGGTGGGGCGTTTTGGACCTTCTGGCATCCTAGACAGCTCTTGGTCATTTCTTCGATGTCTCCATCGATACCTGGCCACCACACAAACGCTCTGGCTAGGTTCTTCATTTTCACTCCACCCAGATGCCCCTCGTGAAGCTCCTTTAGCACTTTATCCTGGAGTTTGGGTGGAATCACCACTCTGGATCCACACATCAAGGTTCCTCGGCACACTGACAGCTGTTCTCTTCTTTGCGAGAATGCTGGCAACAGTGGTTCGCCATGTGCTGGCCATCCCTTCACCGTTAAATCGTAGACTCATGAGAGAGTCGGGTCATTTCTCGTTTCCTTTTCAATGGTAGAATTTGTTACTGGTAGACATTCCACTATGGTTGAGTGGAACATCTCCACTGGGTCCACTGTAGGTGCCTCTTCTACCGTTGGCAACGGTAGGCGCGATAAACCGTCAGCATTCCCATGCTGTTTTGACCCTTTGTATTCTATGTCTTATTGGTGTGCCCCTAGGAAAAGGGACCACCTCTGTAGCCTTTGTGCTGTCATAATGGGAACGCCCTTTTTAGGGTTGAATATGGAGACGAGGGGTTGATGGTCAGTCAACAAGGTAAATTTTTGTCCGTGTAGGTAATGGTTGAATTTCTTCACTCCCCATACCAGGCTGAGTGCTTCCCTGTCGATCTGGGTATAGTTACGCTCAGCTGAGTTCAATGAGCGTGACGCAAAAGCTATCGGCCGCTCCGAGCCATCAGGGAATCTATGCGATAATACCGCTCCTACGCCATAAGGGGATGCATCGCACGCCAGTCTGATTGGCAGTGATGGGTTGTAATGAGCCAAAACTTCCTTGGACGTGATCAAGCCTTTGCATTTATGGAAGGCACGTTTACAGTCTTCGCTCCATTTCCAAATTACTCCCGTTTGTAGCAGTTCGTTAAGAGGGTGCAGAACAGTTGACAAGTTCGGTAAAAATTTATGATAGTCATTTATCAATCCCAGGAATGACCTTAATTGTGAGACATTTTCAGGTGCTGGGGCTTTTATGACCGCTTCAATTTTTTCAGGTGACTTATGCAACCCTTCCTCGTTAATTATGTGGCCACAATATGATATTTGTTTCTGGAAAAATTCGCACTTGGGGCGATTTGCTCGTACGCCCCGTTCTCTCAGCCTAGTGAGCACCTGCTCCAAATTGGCAAGGTGCTCGTTGTCGTTTTCTCCTGTTACAAGGATGTCGTCTAGGTAGCATTGAGTCCCCGGAATCCCTTGGAGGACTTGCTCCATAGCTCTTTGCCAGACAGCTGGAGCTGATGCTACTCCGAAAACCAGTCGATTGTACTGGTACAGGCCTTTGTGTGTGTTTATCGTGAGATACTTTTTAGAGGCCTCTTCAACCTCCATCTGTAGATATGCCTGTGCCAATTCAATTTTGGTGAAACATTTCCCTCCGGATAGTGAGGCGAAAATATCTTCTATCCTCGGAAGAGGATACTGTACCGTGTGAAGGACCGGGTTTACAGTCACCTTGAAGTCCCCACAGATGCAAATTTTTCTTTGTTCTTCAGATTTATCATTATTCAACGTTTTCTTCATGACCGGGACGATGGGCGTTGCCCACTCGCTCCAATCTATCTTGGATAACACGCCTGCCTTTTCCAAATTCTCCAGCTCTGCCTCGACTGCTGGACGAATTGCGTATGGCACCGGCCTTGCCTTAAAAAACTTGGGAATTGCCGCATCTTCCACTTTTATTGAGGCGGTGACGCCTTTCAAGGTTCCTAGTTCCTGTTGAAACACTTCTTTGGCGTTGGCCAAGATGTCTTTTAATCGTTCAGGTATGACGTCATCATCATTTTTTTCTTACTGGTCACCGTCAGTGCCTGAATGGAGTGCCAGTCTAAACGTATCTTCCTGATCTATTCACGTCCCAACAGCGGTGGACCACCATCTTGCAGAACGTATAAATACAACTTCTGTATTTCCTTGCCGTTGTATACAACAGGCACCCTTATTTTCCCTCTGGGGTATACTTTCTGCCCCGTATATGTTTTCAAGATAATGGATGTGTCTTTCAAGCTCCTCTTGCTGCTGCTTCGTATGATACAGCCACACTGAAAGCCTTGTCCAGTGTCAAATCTTTCTCAGAAAGTAGCCTTTTCTGTGTTCCTTCACTTAGGAGACCGCAGACGAATTTGTCTCGAAGAGAATCTGCCAGTCCTGCCCCGAATTGGCAGTGCTTTGACAGCTTCCTTAATTCGGTGAGGTAATCAGCGTTACTTTCATTCTTGTGCTGATTCCTCCTGAAGAATTTGAATCGTTCCGCTATCAGCAGCGGTGTTGGGTTTAAGTGCTCCTGTAGGGTATCAACAATCTCCTTAAAATTCTTGTCCATCGGTTTGGCTGGAGTGATTAAGTTTCGTAACAGCCCGTATGTCCTTGCGCCCATTAGATTTAGAAGTACCGATGCCTTTTTATCATCCTCTATTTCATTCGCTGTGCAATATACCTCCACTCTTTCCACATATGTGGTCCAATCCTCTATATCACTATCGAAAGCAGTAATATTGCCAGTCTTAGGCATCCTGAAAAAAAAATGGTGCCTCCCGCGCTTTCCTTTCTTCCCTGCCGAGTCAAAATGGCGCCTCCCGCGCTTTCCCGCCGCTGCCGCTGCTGACAACGCTGTTCTCCGCGGTTTTTATTTACACAGGTATTTTTAATAGTTGGAGACTCGTTCCCGCCGGACTCTCTGGGACTTTTCCCTCCCTCTGCTTGGTCCGAACGCTGACCTGCTTTGCAGCGCCGGCCGTCTCCCGAGTGCTCCACCCTCCGTCTCTGTTTGCCTCCGCCTTCGCTGCTCAGCCCCACTGCAGAGCCAGCCGATCGAGCCCCAGCCCGCCACCCAGGAAGGATTATTGCAGTACCTGCCACCAGCCCGGCTAGCTGGTGAAACCAGTTTTTTTTTCTTTTTTCTTTTTTTTTCTTCGACCTTCGTCTGAGGAATCGATCTCCTTGAGGTGCTGCCGAATTGCAGGTAAGTCCGTTTCCAATTCGTCGCTACTGTTGTATCCGTGTGTTAATGGAGACACGGAATGCAGGAGTTGGTTTAACAGGTGTTTACTGAACAAAGTCTGGAGGTGAACTAAAAGATACAAGACACTATACAGGCTTATATAGCCCGAGTGGCCACTACCGGCATTACAGTACACAGGGGCTCTTAAAGGCACATACACCACAGTTTGCTCTACCTCCGCCTCCACCTCTGGCTCCGCTTTGGGTTCCACCCCGCCTTGCTGCCAAACCTCGCTGAAACTTGGCGCTACGGGTGGTGGCAGTGAGGTCTCCTCTCTCTCAACCGGGTCGTCCCTAGGCACCACCGGTGACATTGGAACTGTCCTCCCCTCATTCCCCATAAAATCTGTCTGGCCTGCCTTTGGGCTTATGAGGCATACCATGCCTTTTGCCCTCTGGAGGGCCCGGCTCAGATTTTCTATCCTCTCTTTACAGGGGCCGTGGTCTGCCTCCTCAAACCCCTGTTCATTTGTTAGCTTGTAAGCGGCTTTTACCTCCTGCACTCTCTCTTCCTGTTCCCTGATCTGCCTTGCCAAGCGGGCGTTTTTCTCCCGCAACCTTAACTCATTTCCCTTGGCTTTGGTGACTTGGCACCGTAGGTATTCCAACTGGGCCTTGTGTTCTCCCACTAAATGTACTCTCTCTTGGTTCAAAGCCTGCAAAGCTACTAATAACTTCTCCCCTGCGAGAGCCTTATCCTAGATCTCCAGGGCTGACTCCCTTAACTCGATTGCCTGTGCTGCAACGAGCCCGTCCAAGAGCTGGACCTGCTTTTTCAAGCACATCAGCCAAACTGCCTTCTCTAAGGACTACTTGTGCTCCTTTCCCTCTGTCCACTTAGCTGCTGCATCTATCGGACGCCCAACCCTTAACAGAGTGGTGATCCACTTCTTAGTGATATTCACCTTGCTAAACACATAATCAGAAATCCTTTCCTCCATCATGGTTCGCTCATCCGAACCACTGTCTACTGCATCGCAACCTTGCTGCCGGTGTCCTGCCACGGTTGCCATTTCTGTAGGGGGTGGCGTGTGGTGGTGTTTGGCGCATCTGCCCAGTCAGTTATGCCTCTGACTGTTTTGTGAGTGGTTCGAATCGCCCCCACGCCCCTGAGTTCTAGACACCGGACTTAGGTACAAGGCAGCGGTACAGAGAAGACTCAAGTAGACAGGTGGTTGGATGTAAACAAAAACCAAGATTTTATTGAAAAGGAAAAACTGATACAATCTTATGGAAAATTACTAGCGTACACGTCTACAAGCAAAAAATACAAAAGAATAATAACTATACTTATACAGGGAATGGGGAACACACGGCACATCGAGGGAAAACAACTATCTTAACAATCCCCGTATCCTTATCCCACCCCCTATACCTAACTAGATTAAGCTATGAGGGGTCAGAACTTCATGCTCACCAATCAAAAGGTTTGTTGGACTCAAAACAGCGGTGGGGTTCGGGGTTCGCTTTTGGTGCTCTCTGGAGCCTGCCGTCATCACGTGGTCTCCGGGCACTGCAAGGGCGTTGTCCAGGTTCGAGTACCCCAAAGTTAAAGCCTCTGTTTGGGTACTTTACCTTGCAGAGATGATTCTTCGTCACCAGCCGCCAGTTTGAGTTGGTGTGCAGATATTCGAAGGTCGGCTGAGGCTGAAGGCCCGATAATTCGAAGCCTCCCCTCAGTTCATCTCCTCAGTTGGTCCTCTTCAGTCGGTCTTCCTCAGGTGGCCTTCCCTCCGGTGGTCTTCCCTCCTCCCCTCATCGTGTCCCGCCTCGCCTGGCCTGAATTGTCCGTGTCTGCCCGACCCGGTGCCGGGGCAATTTTTCAGATGGAGTGGCAAAAGGCATGGGCAAAGGCCAGGGGTAAGCGCGGAACGGGGAAAGAGCGGCAGCCACGAGGGCAAGGGGCCGAAGAGCAGAGAGAGCAGCAGCACCAGCACACACACCGATTGCTACCCGGGGGCCTTCAATTATACCTTTTTCAAAAACCCTTATCTGCGTGCCAAATTAGGTTAGTTCTTTGTCTTAATCTTGGCGGGCTATTTTAAATAATGGTAACAATCCATACTAACTGGTTTTAGGTGGCCGGTAATCGCGTCTACCGGCTCGATAATTGACTTGTATTGTCATGAAAGTTCCTTGATGGGCCTGTCCAGCCTCGATGGCTCTGTTAATCTGTTTCCGATTATATATGTAGACTGCTTGATGGCCTTAACTATAGGCCTAAACTGAATTTAGATTTGTCTCCAATTCGGTCTAATGCATAATTCAGAGTCCTGTCTGGTTTCAAAATACAAAGTCTCTCTTCACAGAAACCTACAGCTTGGGTTTCGATCCACAAGCTGTCTGCATTGCAGAGTCCATTTTAAAATCTCACAGGCTTTCTGCCATGAGACACGGATGCCATCTTGGGTACCCTTTTTGATTTAAAATGTCCACGCAGGGTCCCGTTTATTAATAACAGCCTTCGGGGAAATGCAGAAATTTTGCAAATCTTACAACCGCATTGAAATATTGAAATGTATTTCTTCAAAATAAAATGTTATTTTGCATTTATCTTTTGCATTGAATGTCTTTGATACAACACATGTTGCTAATAACATTTTGGAATGGTTATCTTGTATACATGCAATATAGAATTTATTCCATGCTAATGAGATAGCAACCCAGCAGAACTACTTTGCCATGAGCTATTTATGGTCAAAAATCTTTAAACACCTGTGCATTCAATCTCAGCACGAATGAAGGCTGACTGTAACCATAGCAACTCATACCCAACAATTGTTTTGCGCAATATAAAGCACCATCCTACGGGATCAAGCTCCACCGCCAGAATGCAGGTTTATTTTAACATTTGACAAAATCACACAGGAAGCTAATGTTTATCACTCAGAAGAATCACAGAATCACAGAATCACAACAGTGCAGATAGAGGCCATTTCGGCCCATCGAGCCCGCACCGACACATATCCCACCCGATCCCTGTAACCCCTACACCAACACATATCCCACCCTATCCCCGCAACCCCACGTATTTAATCCCCCTAACACTAAGGGTCAAATTTTTTTTTAATCATAGCCAATCAACCTAACCCGCACATCTTTGGACTGTGGGAGGAAACTGGAGCACCCGGAGGAAACCCACGCAAACACGGGGAGAATGTGCAAACTCCACACAGACAGTCACCCAAGGTCGGATTCGAACCCGGGTCTCTGGCGCTGTGAGGCAACAGTGCTAACCACTATGCCACTGTGCTGCCCGGTGCATGTATACAAGATAACCATGAAGGAGATCTGTATTCAATGCTTCTCCTGTAGTATTTCTATCTCATAGCTCAGAACAGGAATCCTGTGACTGACAACAGTAATGTTTTAAAAGCTTTAACGGTGTTTCAGGGTTTAAAAAAGAAGCCAAATAAAGTAGGAACTCCATAGATTTTTCTCCAAGCTCCACTGTAAAATATGATGCCTATGAATAACTGATTCTCTATACATACTTTATGATAGCTATAACCAATAGTGTATTGTGCACCAGGATTTACAATTTAGTTGTTTTCAGTTTATCTATGACATGTTAACAAATTGTTTGTGCAGAGCAGCTAACAAAACAGAGTAATAGTTAATCACGCAATTCTTTGTTACTGTTTTACAGAATAATTGATAAAGCAAAAGTTCTTGTGCATATTGATGAAGGAGCATTTGGAAATCTTCCGCACCTAAGATACATGTAAGAGAAGTTCATAATTTTTGACAAACTATGTAGAATGTATTTGTGTCAGTATGATAAACAGGCATTGTAGTCACAATCAATTATCTAGCAAGGTAGTTCCCAAAGTTTTCAGCTGATCCTTAAAGGGGAAGGAAACTATAGCATTTGTTCTGTATACTGTAGCAAACAGAAAATCTAATGACCCCGATATTTATAGGGAGGCAGGGAAGGTGCAGGGGAGGCCGGAACTGGCTGAAGAACACAGTAAGGCCAGGGATGTGGAGGTCCTGCCAAACTTAATGGCCGGACCTAATTATAATATTTTTTCTTCCATTTCCCGCCTGGCAGCTGGTATATGTGACATGCTGGCCAGCTGCCGGGTGGGAAAACCAGCCCTCTGCCGAATGATTAACTGGGTGAAGGAGAAGGTTGGCGGACAGATTGGAAACACGGCGAGTGAAACTGGTAAAAGGGATGTCCTGAACACATTGCACTACCTGTTTGAATCTCAGAATAAACAACTGGATTGGGCAGCAGTGGGATCCGTGGGAACACAAAATTTTCAGGATTTGTGGCTGACCCTAATTGACTGTGCGGTGCTGCCTCATGCCATTGGACTCTGTGATACATTGGGCCGGATCTTGCTATAGAAATAAGATTGAGGCTATCAGCATAGAGGACACTGCAACATTTGGATGTCCCGCTGACAGCAACCTGCCGCGCAAAACCCCATGGAAAGTCTGTGGGCAAGTTTATGTGTAATGAATGGTGGGCGCCATTCGCCTCTGAGTTCAAAATCCGGCCCAATAAAACACCTCGATCTACAGACCGCTACTTTCAATATGATAATAAGGCTGGAAGCCTTCGATTTAACCTGCTTTGCCGGTTTAACTGTGGCCTGCCGGGGTTCCCAGGCCTCGGGATTCTCGGCAGCTACAAGAAGGCGAGGATGGTCTCTGGGAGCACTCCTTGTGGGCCGGGAGGAGCAAGAGTGCTTCCATATGGCCCCCCATGCTCCCCCACCATCAGCACCACCCCCCCACCATAAAACACCACCCCCCAGGGTTGGGGATCGGAACCCCCCGTGTCCCTGGGTCAGCGATTAGACACCCCGGGATTGGAACCCCCCCACCCTAGGGTCGGGCTCGCAGCTACCTGGGGTTGCAGCCTCTTGTCCAGCATTACCCGCCCGACTGGAAGCCCAAATCTGGCATTTGTGCAGGATGGGTCCCATCCGCTGGAGTCCTTCATATTGAATGTAGCAGTCTGTAGATGGAGGTGTTTATTGCCCATCCCCAATTGTCAATCAGGCTGATTTCCAATTGGAGAACCTTTCTGTGACGTCACATGCACGCTGGGGAGTTAAAACCCCAGCGTTTTCCCATGATCTACAGGGCCCCACACCCCTCCCCCGCTCTCGCAAGGTCTCCAGGTCAAAATTCTAGCATTTGTCTCATGTTAAGTGATTTGTCAAACAGTCACTGAATGTGTTGTTTCTTCGTCCTGGAAGAAACAGTCCCTGGCAAGAACAGTTCCTGGCAATCGAGGGATGGGCAGGATTCAGATCGGGGCTGGAGGAGGGGGTTGCCGATTGCGGGGCAGGCTGTAGATAAGGACTTGGTGGGGGGGGGCTCGCCACTCACGACAGGGGCTAAAGGGAGCCCTCAATCAGCAGAATGGAGGCCGAAGGCTTCCTTGGTGGGCTGGGGGGAGCACAATTGTTCCTCCGGGCTCACATGGATTGCTATAAATGACACTTGCCTTCTGGTTCCGGCAGCTCCCGCCTTCATTTCATTGCCGGGTTTCCCGAGCCTTGGGAAAACCATATGGCAGCAGTTAAATTTAAATCTGGCTTCCAATTGCGCTGAGAGCATGATTTAAATATGTTTTTTTAAATTTGTTTTTTATGGGACGTGCCAGCATTTATTGCCCATCCCTAGTTGCCCTTGAGAAGGTGGCTGTGAGCCGCCTTCTTGAACCGCTGCAGTCCGTGTGATGAAGGTACTCCCACAGTGCTGTTAGGTAGGGAGTTCCAGGATTTTGACCCAGCGACGACGAAGGATTGGCGATATACTTCTAAGTCAGCATGGTGTGTGACTTGGAGGTGGTGGTGTTCCCAAGTGCCTGCTGCCCTTGTCCTTCTAGGTGGAAGAGGTTGCGGGTTTGGGAGGTGCTGCTGAAGAAGCCTTGGCAAGTTGCTGCAGTGCATCTTGTAGATAGTACACACTGCAGCCACGTTACGCCGGTGGTGGAGGGAGTGAATGTTTAAGGTGGTGAATGGGGTGCCAATCAAGCAGGCTGCTTTGTCCTGGATGGTGTCGAGCTTCTTGAATGTTGTTGGAGCTGCACTCATCCAGGCAAGTGGAGAGTATTCCATCACACTCCTTACCTGTGACTTGTAGATGGTGGAAAGGCTTTGGGGAGTCAGGAGGTGAGACACTCGCTGCAGAATACCCAGCCTCTGACCTGCTCTTGTTGCCACAGTTTTTATGTGGCTGGTCCAGTTAGGTTTCTGGTCAATGGTGACCCCCAGGATGTTGATGGTAGGGGATTCGGCGATGGTAATGTTGTTTTAATGTCAATGGGAGGTAGTTAGACTCTCGCGTGTTGGAGACAGTCATTGCCTGGCACTTCTGTGGCGTGAATGTTACCTGCCACTTATCAGCCCAAGCCTGAACGTCGTCCAGGTCTTATTGCATGCGGGCATGGACTGTTTCATTATCTGAGGAGTTACGAATGGCACTGAACACTATGCAGTTATCAGCGAACATCCCCATTTCTAACCTTATGTTTGAGGGAAGGTCACTGATGAAGCAGCTGAAGATGGTTGGGCCAAGGGCACTACCCTGAGGACCTCCTGCAGCGATGTCCTGGGGCTGTGATGATTAACCTTCAACCACCACAACCATCTTCCTTTGTGCTAGGTATGACTCCAGCCAGTGGAGCATTTTCCTCCCGATTCCCATTGACTTCAGTTTTACTAGGGCTCCTTGATGCTACACTCGGTCAAATGCTGCCTTGATGTCAAGGGCAGTCACTCTCATCTCACCTCTGGAATTCAGCTCCTTTGTCCATTTTTTGGACCAAGGCTGTAATGAGGTCGGGAGCCAAGTGGTCTTGGCAGAACCCAAACTGGGCATCAGTGAGCAGGCTATTGGTGAGTAAGTGCCGCTTGACAGCACTGTCGATGACACCTTCCATCACTTTGCTGATGATTGAGAGTAGACTGATGGGGCGGTAATTGGCCGGGCTGGATTTGTCCTGCTTTTTGTAGACAGGACATACCTGGGCAGTTTTCCACATTGTCGGATAGATTCCAGTGTTGTAGCTGTACTGGAACAGCTTGGCTAGAGGCGCGGCTAGTTCTGGAGCACAAGTCTTCAGCACGATAGCCGGACGAAGTACCCTGCCTCTCTAAGACGGGACACTTGCACGACACACTACCCGCTGCCGTAAAAATAGCGGCAGGCACTTCTGCGTCGGGTTGGGGTCACCTTTCGCATTTTTTAGTGTTTAACCCACCCCCAACCTCCTCCCGCCCATTGTGGGCGGGTTATTATTAATTCCAATATATTTATAATATAATAATAATCTAGCATAGAGTGTGCATTTCCTGTAATTGTCACACTTCCTGTCACTCTTCAGACAGCACACTTCAGATGCACACTTCAGAGAGCACACTTCAGTGTATCCTCCAGCTAACCTTAAGCAATGCTACTGAAGAACACTTTTGAGACAGAAACCAGATGTCCCACAAACACAGCTGCAAATTTCGTGCCTATTTTTAAAGGAAGTAATACTTTCCAATATGCAGAGTACCATCTCCGCAACAGAAATGACCTAATTGATTTCAGTAGTCACATTATAAAAAATATAGTCTGACCTCTAATTGACCTAAAGAGTTATCTAAGAACAATTCGCCCCAACTGAAGGAAGACACAGCAATTACACAATTACAGTAGCATTACCTTAAAGCAAAATGTACACAGCTGCACATTGACATCAAAATCATTCATTAAATGCTGTACAATATAATGCTTCTGTCATTATAAAATAGCATATCCTCTGACCTATCGTGAGCATACCACAGGAGATTTGCTAGTGTATAGTTATATAAAACTCCTGACCAGTGACCAGAACAAACTGACAAAATAACCTAATTTAGCAGCTAAAAATTGTCAAAGTTGACCATGCTACTGTCTGGGGATACAGCACATTCAACTGGTAGTGTAGTTTCCCATGGTCATGCAGTCCTGGATCAGCACTTAATCAGTCTGAAGTTACAACATCTGTCTTGAATGGAATTGTGCCAGGCTGCACGGTGTAGGAATTAAACAAAGCGGGGTTGGGGTTATTGTCTCTGGCCAGTCAGAAGCCTCTGAGCTGCTCCAGGGACCCCCGTGCGGTTTCAAAGCGCTCCCCTATTCCTGGTTCTGACCGCCGGACTTATTTGGTAGCGATGTAGACAGAACAACACTGAGACTCGTGGTTCGGGTGCAAAACAGACCAGTATTTATTGAAACAAAAGAAAGAAACAACTTAAAAATAATCGATACAACACACCTATGCCTGGTACAGCACTTTTGCTTAACACAGTTCACTTATCGTTTACCGCAGCACTCTTTTGCTTAGTGGCTTTACTTAAATACAGCACCTTTAACTAATGCAACACACCTTTAATACAGTACACTTTGCTCACTACAGCACCTCTGCTTAGTGGCTTTTACTTAAATACGGCACTTTAATACAGCTGCTTAGTGTCCACTGAAGCACCTTTCTGCTTAACGCAACACTATTACTCAAATACAGCACTTTACTTCTTACAAATCACTTAATGTTCACTACAGCACTTCCCTGCTTAGTACAACACTTTTATATAAATACAGCACTTTTAATACAGAACTCAGTGTTCACTACAGCACTTCTCTGCTAGTGCAACACTGTTACTTAAATAGGGGAGGAGAGAACAGACACAACGAGGGAAAATCGACTAAAATTACAGTTCTAACAAAATCCCCCTTAATTCCCACCCCTATACCTATTCTAAGTTGCCTTGTAATGGGCCAGAAAATTATATGCTCACCAATGAACGCCTGCCCCTTGCGGTTTTAGATTCTTCACCACCCTGAAGATGGAGACACCCCAGTGTTTAAAGATAACTACTGGTGTTCCACTCCCTTGGGCGGGCTCCTGAGTTGTAGAGGGCACGGAGGCAAGGCTGCAGAGAGAGAGAGAGAGATGGCTTCTTGAGAAGCTATCTTATACCCCATTTGGGGCCGAAACCTTCCCGCCCAGATCCAGGTGCATCTGGGCTGAACAAAAGGGATCCAAACTGTCCCCATTGTCTGTGATGGGTTTGGATGAATTACCCATTTATCGTGATGGGTTTGTGAATGTATTCCCATTCATCGTACTGAGTTTGAATGGAGCTGTCTTGGTTTGAAAAAAAAGCATGTCTTTCTATAATTGCTGAGTAAACAGCTTTGGAAGTTAGTGTAAACAAAAGTCATTGTCCTGCGGTCAAACTGAAACTGCAGTCTCAAGTGGTTAATCCTTTGTGTAAACATAGTAGCAGTTTCTGTCGATTGTCTCTGCAGGGAGGGGACCTCCCTGAACTGCCTTTGATTGGCAGTTTAGTCAGCCATCTTTGATCTTCCCTTTTCATATGTCCACAGTCTGTGTCCTGACATGAGGTCGGGCAGCCATCTTTGATTACCCCTTTTTCACAGACACACACAAGCTGCCTTTTCAATGTCTTTTGTTTTCTGCCATGAGGTCTGACGACCATTTTGATCCCTGGATTTTTAAAGGTATATTACCCAGGTATTCTTTAATCAAAATTCAATCTTCGGAACTGTAGGAAATTTCAAAATTATTGCGAAATCCTTATAACGGGGCAGATTTCCATTGGTGACATCATAGAGCAGACTGTCAAGGTGGAAGATCCGATCTGATGGGGTAAGAAAATTGTCAAGAGTTCTTGTAACTATACATAACTTTTCACTGTATAAAATATTTGAGTTCTTTGAACAAAGGTGCTTCCCCCACGTGTTTGTTCCCCTTTAAGTGATGACAGTGTCATTACTGATTGTTAGAGTCAGGTTTTTATTTTTCACAATGCTTTTCAAAACATTTTCTGTTAGTGTTTGAAAGGGAGAAACGTGAAACAGCTAAGATTCTAGATTTAGGTAAGGCTGACTTTAATGCGATGAGACAGAGACTGTCCACAATAAACTGGGCAAATCTATTGATGAGTAAAATGACAGATCAGTGGAAGGTGTTCAAAAAAGTATTTAATGTGATACAGAACCAGTTTATACCCCTGAGGGGCAAGAGCTCTACTTGCCAAAAAAAACCCAGCCATGGACGACTGAAGAGACAACATAAACCTAAAAGAAAAAGCATACAAAAATGCAAAAAATAGCACAGATCCTGGCGAATGGGAAAGAAGCAAAAAGCAGCAAAGGCTGACAAAACAGATAACAAGAGTTACAAAAAGGGAGTATGAAAAGAAACTTGTAAGGGATATCAAAATCAATACAAAAAACATTATAATTATATTAGGGAAAAGAGGGTGGTCAGGAGCAATGTTGGCCCATTGAAAACTGAAAGCGGTGATATTATCAATGATAATAAGGAAATGGCAGATATGTTGAATAATTACTTTGCATCAGTATTTACAGGAGAGGAAGCAGATAGCATGCTGGAAATCCCAAGGAAACTAATATTGAATCAGGGAACTCAGCAAAATTAACGTAAGCAAAATAACAGTAATGAAGAAAATAGTGGCACTAAAGAGTGATAAATCCCCAGGACCAGATGGTTTTTATCCCAGAGTTTTAAAGGAGGTAGGTGAGCACATTGCAGATGCCCTAACTATAATCTTCCAACTTTCTTTTGATTCAGGAACCGTCCCTTTAGATTGGAAAACTGCACATGTCACTCCACTATTTAAGAATGGTGAGAGAGAGAAACCAGGGAATTATAGACCAGTTAGCCTAACATCTGTTGTCAGGAGTTTACTGGAGTCTATAATTAAGGATCGGGTGACTGAACATCTTGAAAATTTTCAGCTGATCAGAGAGAGCCAGCAGAGATTTGTGAAAGATAGGTCATGCCTGACGAATCTGAATTAATTTTTTGAAGAGGCGACTAAAGTAGTGGACAGGGGAATGTCTATGGATGTTAATTATATGGATTTCCATAAGGCATTTCATAAAGTCTCTCATAAGAGACTGTTAACTAAGGTTGAAGCCCACGGAATTGAAGGCAAATTGTTGACCTGGTTAGGAAATTGGCTGAGCGGCAGGAGATAGAGCATAGGGATAATAGGCACGTACACTAATTAGCAGGATGTGACTAGTGGTGTCTCACAGGGATTTGTGTTGAGACCTCAACTATTCACTGTATTCATTAACGATTTAGATAAAGGGATAAAAAGCCACATATCCAAATTTGCCAATGACACAAAGATAGATGGCATTGTAGATGAAAGCATAAAATTACAAAGGAATTAAGTGAATGGGCAAAACTGTGACAAATGGATTTCAGTGTAGGCAAATGTGAGGTCATCCACTTTGGACGCAAAAAGGGTAGAACAGGGTACATTCTAAATGGTGAAAAGCTAAAAGCAGTGGAGGTCCAAAGAGACTTGGATGTCCAGATACATAGATCATTAAAATGTCATGAACGGGTACAGAAAATATTCAGAAAGGCTAATGGAATGCTAACCTTTATATCTAGAGGACTAGAATACAAGGGGGTAGAAGTTATGCTGCAGCTATACAAAGCTGTGGTTAGACCACACCTGGAGTACTGGGAGCAGTTCTGGGCAGCACACCTTCTTCTTCTTCTTAGGCAGTCCCTCGGAACCGAGGATGACTTGCTTCCACATTAAAAATTAGTTCTCAGGTGACTGATGAGTCCAATGCGGGACCTACAGTCTCTGTCACAGGTGGGGCAGACGGTGGTTGAAGGGGCGGGTGGGTGCTTGGGTTGACATGCGCTCCTTGCGCTTGGCTTCCACTTGCTCCCGGCGAAGAGACTCGAGGTGTTCGGTGCCTTCCCGGATGCTTCTCCGCCACTTTGTGCGGTCTTGGGCCAGGGATTCCCAGGTGTCAGTGGGGATGTTGCACTTTTTCAAGGAGGCTTTGAGGATGTCCTTGAAGTGTTTCCTCTGCCCACCTGGGGCTTTCTTGCACACCTTAGGAAGGATATAAAAACAGAAAATGCTGGAAACACTCAACAGGTCAGGCAGCATCTGTGGAGAGAGAAACAGAGTTAACGTTTCAGGTCGATGACCCTTTGTCAGAACTGCCAGTTTCTGTTTTTATTTCAGATTTCCAGCATCTGTAGTATTTGGCTTTTGTATTAGGAAGGATATATTGGCCTTGGAGGGAGTGCAGCATAGGTTTAACAGAACAATACCCGGACTCCAGGGGTGAAATTATGAGGAGAGATTAAACAAACTAAGGTTGTATTCCCTGGAATTTAGAAGGTTAAGGGGAGATTTGATCAAAGTTTTCAAGATATTGGGCCGGATATTCCGATCCCTATGGGTGAGTACGCACTGTGTACCCACCTGTAGGGACATTGGAAATGCCGGTTTCAGGCATGCACAACGCATGTGCTGAAAACCGGCATTTCCGATCTGTCAAAAATGGTTTTGACAGATCCTCCGGCTTGCCTGGAGAAGGGCCTCTGCGGGCAGATAGTTCCGCTTTTTGGAGACCCTCCGCCCACAGAAAACACTTACAATTCTTACGCCTGGTAAAAGCAGGCGTAAGGCCTGCTTTTACCAGGATAAGAGTTGAAAAAAAGTTTTTAATAATTTCCACTGATTTATCATTTAAAAATACTTTAAAGAAAGGTAAGTTTATTTTTAGCCCCATTAAAAACTTTAATTCTTTTTTTCAAAAATTTTAATTTTTGTTTAAAATAGTTAATTTATGTAATTTAAAGTCATTTTTAAAATGTGATTTAAAAAAAAAAAAATTTGAAGTTTTACTATGTTTTGGGGGTGATCTCCATTCATATATTTGACAGGTCTTCCTGTCAAACGTATGAAGGGAGATTCCCTTCTCTGATTGGTTCCCCATGGCCCACGTGATCCCAGGGACGCTGTGAACCGCCTGCGCCTCTGGGATACGTGGGCCCTGCTCACCGGCAGTTTGGAGAGGCCCAGCAACGGAACTCTGCGCCTCCCGGGAGCCCTCAGGTAAGGGCGCAGATTTTTCCAGATCGCCGCCCTCTGCCTCGGGAGGCCTACGATCAGAATATCTGGGCCATTAAGGGGACAGATAGGGTAGAGAGAGAAAAACTATTTCTGCTGGTTGGGGATTCTAGGACTAGGGGGCATAGTCTAAAAATTAGAGCCAGACCTTTCAGGAGTGAAATTAGGAAATACATCTACACACAAAGGGTGGTAAAAGTTTGGAACTCTCTTCCGCAAAGAACAATTGATGCTCGATCAATTGTTAATTTTAAATCGGAGATTGATAGATTTTTGTTAACCAAAGGTATTACAGGATATGAGGCAAAGGCGGATGGAGTTAGGTCGCAGATCAGCCATGATCTCATTGAATAGCGGAACAGGCTCAAGGGGCTGAATAGCCTACTCCTGTTCCTATGTTCCTATAAATGTTTTCATATCATACGGTGCTGAAGCAGAAGAGGCAAGAGAGCTACCACTGGGCCAAGCTGACACTGCATGGTTTGTACTGAGTTTTCTCTTTCTCTGGTGCATCCATTTGCAATGGGAGGAAAAAAACTCTTAACTTGACAAAGGCTTTGTATGTTTTCTTTTGAAATGCAAACAGAAACCTTTTATACAGTAGGGGTGAAATTCCCCTCGTTTGCGCCTCCGGGTTGAGGCGCTAACGGAGTGCAAATGGCGTTTTGCCATCCCGAGGCGATAATTGCGCCTCCTGCGAAATTCCGCGGGAGGTTAGCGGCGGCGCTACCGGGAATCGCCGCAATCTTCTGCGCCCGGAGATCATGATGTCATCTCTGGACACAGCGCCCCGGTAGCGCCTTGGGAGAAAAATTCCCCTTCGCGCCCCGGAGCAGCGCCGGCTGATGTACTGACTGCTGCAGGGGTCGCGAACAGTGAGGCCGGCCGCTTGTGGAATGGCATTTAAAAGCACGGTGGATGGCCTGCATGAAAAAAGTCCCCCCCCCCCGAGTCACGGACCACCACCCCCCCCACCCACCCCCTGTCCCGCATCCCGCATCCTGCTCCAGCAGATGCCACAAAAGAAATGCAGAGCTCACAGCGTGGGGCCCTTCCCTTTAATTCAGGGAAGAGCCCATGCCAAGCAGCAGCGCCACACTGCTGAGCAGATCGCCCCGGATCGGGACATTCCCTGCCTCTTGCACTCCAAGAGCCAAGTCGAACATTTGATTTCGTGCTCCACTTCCCTTTGGAGCAAAAAATGGGAATTTCTCAAATGTTTGAAAAGGTTAGAGCTTGGCGCTAACTTTTCAAACATTTTTGACTTAGTGCCTCAAATGCCCCTCTAGGGGAATTTCTCCCCCAGTGTTTTTATTAGTCAATTTAACATATTTACATTTTTATTAATTTTTTTTGACAAAAGTTTTGAGAGGCAATTTTTTTACTCCTAAGGTAAGTTAAAGTAAGATTTTTTTAAGTGACTCAAATCTGATATTTCATGGTTGAGGTGGTAAAATATGGCTATATTATTGTTAGGTTTGACGTATGAAGGCTTTGGAAGGTTTGAGAGCAGCAAGGTTTTCAATTGTAAATTTCAGTTTGCATGTGTGACCTGCTGAAGTATGGATATGTATAAAATGCAATGAATAATCTAGCCCAGAGGATGCAGCACATAATGTAGGCTGACAGTCCAGATCAGTACTGAGTGAGTGCAACACTGCCAGAGGTGTCGTCTTTCAGATGAGGCATTAAACTGGGCCCTGTCTCCTTGCTCAAGTGGACCTAAAAGAACCTATGGCACATTTTGAAGAAGGGCAAGGGTGTTCTCCTGGTGTCCCGGCCAATATTTATCCCTCAAACTACATCACTAAAGCTCATTATCTGGTTATTTATCTCATTATTGATTGTGGGATCTTGCTCTGCACAAATTGGTTGCCACGTCTCCCTAGACTACAATAGTGACTACACTTCAAAAGTACTCCATTGCCTGTTGAGAGCTTTGAATATAAGAAAATAAGAACATAAGACGTAGGAGCAGGAGTAGGTCATTTGGCCCCTCGAGCCTGCTCCGCCATTCAATAAGATCATGGCTGATCTGATCTTGGCCTCAACTCCACTTCCCTGCCCACTCCCCATAACTCTTGACTCCCCTATATTTCAATAATAATCTGTCTAAAAATCTGCCTATCTCCACCTTAAATATATTTAATGACCCAGCCTCCACAGCTTTCTGGGGAAGATAATTCCAAAGATTCACGACCCTCTGAGTGCCCCCTTATTCTGAAATTATGCCCCCTAGTTCTAGATTCCCCCACGAGGGGAAACATCCTCTCTGCATCTACTCTGTCAAGCCCTTTCAGAATCTTGTATGTTTCAATAAGATCCCCTCTCATTCTTCTAAATTCCAATGAGTATAGGCCCAACCTACTCAACCTTTCTTCATAAGACAACCCCTTCATCTCAGGAATCAACCTCATGAACCTTCTCTGAATTGTCTCCAATGCAAGTATATCCTTCCTTAAATAAGGAGACCAAAACTATACGCAGTACTCCAGATGTGGTCTCAACAACGCCCTGTACAGTTGTAACAGGACTTCCCTACTTTTATGCTCCATTCCCTTTGCAATAAAGGCCAACATTCCATTTGCCTTCCTAATTACTTGCTGTACCTGCATGCTAACTTTTTGTGATTCATGTACAAGGACCCCCAGATCCCTCTGTACCTCAGCATTTTGTAATCTCTCCCCATTTAAATAATAATTTGCTTTATTATTTTTCCTACCAAAGTGGATAACCTCGCATTTTCCAAAATTATACTCCATCTGCCAGATTTTTGCCCACTCACTTAGCCTATCTCTATCCCTTTGGAGATTCTTTGCATCCTCCACACAATTTGCTTCCCCACCTATCTTTGTATCACCAGCAAATTTGGCTACATTACATTTGGTCCCTTCATCCAAGTCATTAATATAGATTGTAAATAGTTGAGGCCCCAGCACTGATCCCTGTGGCATCCCACTAGTTACCGTTTGCCAATCTGAAAATGACGCATTTATCCTGACCCTCTGTTTTCTATTAGTTAGCCAATCCTCTATCCATGCTAATATATTACCCCCAACCACGTGAGCTCTTATCTTGTGCAGTAACCTTTTATGTGGCACCTTATCGAATGCCTTCTGAAAATCCAAATACACGACATCTACTGGTTCCCCTTTATCCACCCTGCTCATTACATCCTCAAAGAACTCCAGCAAATTTGTCAAACATGATTTCCCTTTCATAAAACCATGCTGACTCTGCTTGACTATATTATGATTTTCTAAATGTCTTGCTACCACTTCCTTAATGATGGACTCCAGCATTTTCCCAATGACAGATGTTAGGCTAACTGGTCGATAGTTGCCTGCTTTCTGTCTCCCTCCTTTCTTAAATAGGGGTGTTACATTTGTGGTTTTCCAGTCCGCTGGGACCTCTCCAGAATCCAGGGAATTTTGGTAGATTACAAACAATGCATCCACTATCTCTGCAGCCACCTCTTTTAAGACATTAGGATTCAGGCCATTGGGTCCAGGGGACTTGTCCACCTTTAGTACTATTATTTTCCAGAGTACTTTCTCTCTAGTGATAGTGATTGTTTTAAGTTCCCCCCCCACCCCAATAGCCCCTTGATTATCCGTTATTGAAATGCTTTCAGTGTCTTCTACCATGAAGACCAATACAAAATATTTGTTCAAAGTCTCCGCCATTTCCCTGTTTCCCATTATTAATTCCCCAGATTCATCCTCTAGGGGACCAACATTTACTTTAGCTACTCTCTTCCTTTTTTATATACCTGTAGAAGCTCTTACTGTCTGTTTTTATATTTCTTGCTCGCTTACTCTCATAAGCAATCTTCTCTCTCTTTATCATTTTTTTAGTCGTCCTTTGCTGGTTTTTAAAAATTTCCCAATCCTCTGGCCTTCCACTATTCTTCACAACATTGTATGCCTTTGTTTTCAATTTGTTACTATCCTTACTTCCTTAGTTAGCCATGGATGGTTTATCCTTCTCTTAGAGTCTTTCTTTCTCACTGGAATATATCTTTGCTGAGAGTTATGAAATATCTCCTTAAATGTTTGCCACTGCTTTTCTACAGTCTCACCCTGTAACCTATTTTCCCAGTCCACTTTAACCAAGTCTGCCTTCATACCTTTGTAATTACCTTTATTTAAGTTCAGGACACTAGTTTGAGAGCTAGCTTTCTCACCTTCAAACTGAATTTGAAATTCTACCATGCTATGATCACTCTTCCCAAGAGGATCCTTCACTTTGAGATCATTAATTAATTCAGCCTCGTTACACATTACCAGATCTAAAATAGTTTGCTCCCTGGTTGGTTCCACAATGTATTGTTCCAAGAAACCATCTGCATTCACTCTAAGAACTCTTCTTCAAGTCTACCTTTGCCAATTTGCTTTGTCCAATCAATATGAAGATTAAAATCTCTCATGATTATAGGCGTACCTTTCTTACAAGCCTCTATTATTTCTTGTTTTATAATCTGTCCTACAGTGTGCTACTGTTTGGGGGCCTGTAGACCACTCCCACCAGTGACTTCTTACCCTTATTATTTCTTATCTCCACCCAAACTGATTCTATGTCTTGATCTTCTAAGCCAATATCATTTCTCCCTACTGCACTGATCTCATCCCTTATTAACAGAGCTACACCACCTACTTTTCCTTTCTGCCTATCCTTACGAAATGGCAAATACCCGTGAATATTCCGTTCCCAGCCTTGGTCACCTTGCAACCATGTCTCTGTAATAGCTATCAGATCATACCCATTTATTTCTATTTGTGCTGTCAACTCATCTATCTTGTTACAAATGTTGGTGCGAGTGCCCCAAGAATGGAAACCCATTTCTCCCACACCAATCTTTGAGCCACTCGTTCATCTCTCTGATCTTATTTACCCTGTGACATTTGCACGTGGCTCAGGTAGTAATCCAGAGATTATTACCTTTGTGGTTCTACTTTTTAATTTAGCCCCTAGCTGCTCATACTCCCTCAGCAGAACCTCTTTCTTTGTCCTACCTATGTTGTTGGTACCTACATGGACCATGACAACTGGATCTTTCCCCTCCCACTCTAAGTTCCTCTCCAGTCCAGAGGTGATGTCCTTTTCCCTGGCACCAGGCAGACAACACAGCCTTCGGGATTCACGCTCTTGGCTGCAGAAAACAGTGTCTATCCCCCTAAACTATAATGTCCCCTACCACTACCACATTTCTTTTTGCTACCCCCACTTGAATGGCTCCCTGTACCATGGTGCTGTGGTCAGTTTACTCATCATCACTGCAGTCCCTGCTCTCGCCCACACAGAGAATAAGAACCTCGTAACTGTTGGACAAGAGCAAGGGCTGAGGCTCCTCCACCACTACCTCCTGGGTCCCCATACCTGTCTCGCTCATAGTCACACCCACCTGTCCCTGACCACGGACCAAATTTGAATTAATTAATCTAAGGGGTGTGACTGCCTCCTGGAACACAGCGTCCAGGTAACTCTCCCCCTCCCTGATGTGTCGCAGTGTTTGAAGCTCGGACTCCAGCTCATCAACACGGAGCTGAAGTTCCACAAGCAACCAACACTTACTGCAAATGTGGTCGCATTGGACCTCAATAGTGTCCACCCGCTTTTATCCCGGCTCTTAATTTAAACCAATACCCAAGAAAAAGAGAGAAATACTGACCAACCAATCGCTTCCCTGCTTTCCTGTGATGTCACACTTTGAATCTTTCTACTTCCTACCCTCCCAGGTCGGTTATCGCTGCTCTGGGCTCGCTGTCTTGTAGTCCCGCTGGTCGGCTCAGTTGCGCCCTTTTATCTCTGGCCTGATCTCCCGCTCTCGCGCTCTCTTGTCGTCTTTGGGACTTGCTGAGGATGTGAAAGGTGCTTAATAAATGCAAGTTAGTTTTTTTTCTTTTAAAAGGCTGTGTGAGGCCTTGGCATGGTTGACCAGTAAATGTGGAACAGGTTGACAGGCAATGCCCTGTGGCATGCAATCCTGAGCCATCTACCTGGTACCTGGCACTGTTAGGTGGTCTTACTTTCAGGTTTGTTTCAGTATGCCATCTTCTCTCACATCTGCCCCTGGATTCTGCAGTTGATGTACCGTGCTGAGTCTGGACACCACCTCTTGTCAGGCACGATGCACAGCCATCTTGTAGGGAGGGTGCCCTGAGTGCCACATGGGGTAAATCTTCCTTGCGACCAAACCGCCCACCCCCCCACCCCCCACCACCCACCACCCTCAATGCAGGAACATGTTAACTTTGCCAGTCATCAAACTGGTTTGGGGGCTGTGCTGCCCTGCAGCTTGTCCACACAGGCTCATTTGATGTCTCAACATTGCTCAGCCTTATCTTGCTTTGGCTACTTTTATGCCCCACACCCAATACAGCCTTTGGAAAGACTTGCAAATAAGAAACAAAAACACTTTATTTTGTAAAAGCTGTGAGAATCCCCTCTGCATTCAAATGACTGCATGCAGTTAAATTTTCCCAGAAGCCCGAATAATCGCAGCCCCCCTGCACACCTCCCACCCCCCATCAGTGTGCACCTAGCACCCAGTCCAATATGTGCAAGGATTGCATTCTAACCATTTAAGTAGCTGAGCTAGCAAACTCAAGTGCGGTCAGGTCAGTGTATCAGTGGTGTGCACTGCAGGTGAGGAGCAGCAGTGACAGGACATGGGAATCGGTCCCAATAACGTTTTATGCAGGAGCAAAACAAACATACCAAAATAATGGGGAACCAAGGGACTAATAAGAGTGAGCAACTTAAAGTAATTAATATCAGTAGAGAAAAAGTACTTCAGAAACT
Organism: Somniosus microcephalus; assembly: GCF_052327205.1. Taxonomy (NCBI): domain Eukaryota; kingdom Metazoa; phylum Chordata; class Chondrichthyes; order Squaliformes; family Somniosidae; genus Somniosus; species Somniosus microcephalus. The sequence goes on along the minus strand of NC_140989.1, from coordinate 84,647,866 downwards.
ACTGGGACTAAAATCCGACAAATCCCCTGGACCTGATGGCCTACATCCTAGGGTTCTAAAAGAGGTGGTTGCAGAGATAGTGGATGCATTGGTTGTGATCTTCCAAAATTCCCTAGATTCTTGAATGGTCCCAGTAGATTGGAAAGTAGCAAATGTAACCCCGCTATTAAAAAAGGGAGGAGAGAAAAAACAGGGAACTACAGGCCAGTTAGCCTGACATCAGTCGTCAGGAAAATGCTGGAATCCATTATTAAGGAAGTGGTAACAGGGCACTTGGAAAATCATAATATGGTTAGGCAGAGTCAACATGGTTTTATGAAAGGGAAATCATGTTTAACAAATTTAATAGAGTTTCTTGAGGATGTAACTAGCAGGGTAGATAAAGGGAACCAGTTGATGTAGTATATTTGGATTTCCAAAAGGCATTCAATAAGGTGCCACAAAAAAGGTTGTTATGCAAGATAAGGGCTCATGGAGTTAGGGTAAAAGATTAGCATGGATAGAGGATTGGTTAACGGACAGAAAACAGAGCAGGGATAAACGGATCATTTTCTAGTTGGCAGGCTGTAACTATTGGGGTTCCGCAAGGAGCAATGCTTGGGCTTCAGCTATTTACAATCTATATTAATGACCTAGATGAAGGGACCGAGTGTAAAGTATCCAAGTTTGCTGAGGATACAAAGCTAGATGGGAAAGTAAGCTGTGAAGTGGACACAAAGTACCTGTAAAGGGATATACTGTAAGTAGGTTAAATAAGTGGGCATTAAGGTGGCAGATGGAGTATGATGTGGAGAAATCTGAGGTTATTCACTTTGGTAGGAATATTAGAAAAACAGAATATTTTTTAAATGGTGAGAAACTATTAAATGTTGGTGTTCAAAGTGATTGAGGTGTTCTCGTACAGGAAACACAGAGGGGAAGAAATTTGTGTTCACCAGCAAAGTTGCTGGTGACACCGGCAACTGGAGTTAACGGCCGCTGAAAATGGCCACAACGCTAACGGTGCAAAATTGGTCTGGGGTGCATGGAGATTGCTGGTGCAGCACTCACCTTTCGAGCAATGCTGTCCTGGTGGCATTACTGGAGGCATCCGAGAAGAAGTTTGTGTACAGGTGCAGCGTTGCAGCTTCCCACAGCTATGGAGCTCGCAAGGAATTGTGGGTAATGAAGGGGTCTGAGAATTAAAGGGACCATGCACACTGAAGCAATCCAAATTAAAATGAAGTGAAACAATGCAGTTTTCAGCCATTTCTGCCTTTTAAAAAATATTTAACATTAAAAAGTCCCAAATGTGAATATTTAGCTCTTAGCTGAATTACCTTCCCAACCTCAAAAATGGAAAAACTGTTGCAGCACTAACACAAATGGCTGAGCAAGCCAGGGAATGGGGCACTGAGGGTCTCACATGCAGCACTCCAGCTTTGTGCAGGGGGTCAACACTGCAAGACAGACCCTCTACCCACAAGAGCTAGGAGGCCCTCCAGAGAGAAGGATGTGGGAGTACATCACCGAGGTCGTCACTGCCAGCAGTGTCGCCCCCCCCCCCTCACCACCTGGCTCCAGTGCCCTAAATAGCTTCATGACCTCAGAGGTCAAGGTCAGTGAATGCATCTTCAAAAGCCGTCTCCTACCAACTGCACAACTAGCCTCACACACTGCTCAATGCATGACCGCCAATCACTCACCTGCCAACAATCTGCAGCAATGACGAGGCACATCTCCCGTTCTTAATATCGCCTCACCCCCTTGGAGGAGATGATGTAGGCCATTCTTGGCAGGGTCATGGCTGAACTGTTGGCCAGCAGCGGGGCTGAAAGGATACAAGATGCTGGTATCCTGATACGTTATCCTCCTTCTGGCATGCATCTCATGCTTTCCCGTCCTCCCGTCACCACAACTCCACCTTTGTGCCTTCCTCATTTCAGACACCCAAGAAATGCAACCTGCCCAGACAGTGGGAGACCAAGAAGAGGGAGAGGAGAATGAAGAAGAACAAGAAGAAGATGATTGATTTGACACTCCCAGCCACCAGCTCCTCAAGGTCAACCAGTAAGGCCATTTGCAGTGTCCCCCACTGAAAGTTAGCAACCTACCACCAGCCATGCTGCAGCTACTGAGATAGCACTGCATGACATCAGTAGGGTAGGCAAAAGCACACACAAGACAGTCACGAAGAGAATGCATAGGGGTGATGATTTGATTTCTTGATGTCACATTGGATGGCTAGACGTATATAGGTGGATTGGAAAGTTTGCTTTGTGGTGGCTTTTATTTCAGTATCATGGCCAAGAGGACTTTGTGATGGTCAGTAACAGATGAAGGGTAAGGTGTGGGACTAATGTTGAAAGGGAAATTGTGGTTGTGGTCACTGGGGCCACAGGTGGATGATTCCATCCCAGCCACAAAAGGGCCGTCTGGGATCCTTCCATCCTTCCATCTGCTTTCTCGTCTTCTGCTTCCTCCTCTTCTGTGTTTTCCTTTTCCCTTTGCAAGCAGATGCTGTAAATGTGAAATGACAGCATAAAATGCTGGAAATACTCAGCTGGTCAGGCAGCATCTCGACCTGAGATGTGAGCTCTGGTTTTCTCTCCATGATGTTGCCTGGCCTGCTGACTATTCACAGCATGTTCTGTTTTCTCAAAGGCCTTCATTTACCATCCGAGCCCTTGCAAGCATCCAGCAGCACTCCCTGCACACTTAAAAAACTTTTCACATCTATTGCAGCAAGCCACCACCTTAAATCAAAACTTACCTGAACGATGTGTGTGTCCCTTTAAGAGATTCAGATATTGCCACTGTCAGCCTGTTTGCATGCCAGCTTAACCTGGCATGCTTAGGACCCAGCGCTAGAGTCGAAGTTCGCATTGGTGACATTAAGTCAGTGTTGCGCACTGATTGATGTCACCACACCACCATTTTTTTCTTTCATGCCACTACCTGTTACCCGCAGCACAAAGGGGGACATGATTATGGTGGCTGGCACAGAAGAGGAGGAAGCAGAAGAGGAGAAAGCAGATGGAAGGATGCATCCCAGACAGCCCCTTTGTGGCCGGGATGGAATCATCCACCTGTGGCCCCAGTGACCACAACCCCAATTTAACTTTCAACATTGGCTGCCACGGAACCCCCCACCATCTGGCGAAAAAGTGACAGCAGCCATTTTATCGCCATTTCATGGCGCTACGGAATGGCGCTGAACAGTTGAACTTCTAGCCCAGAGATGTAGCATGCAGGTACAGCAAGCAATTATGATGGCAAATGGCATGTTGGCCTTTATTACAAGAGGGTTGGAGTACAAGGGTAAGGAAGTCTTACTACAATTGTACAAGGCTTTGGTGAGACCACACCTGGAGTACTGTGCACAGTTTTGGTCTCCTTATCTGACAAAGGACATACATATCTTAGAGGGCAATGAAGGTTCACTAGATTGATCCCTGGCATGAGAGGGTTGTCCTGTGAGGAGAGATTGAGTAGATTGGGCCTATACTCTCTGGAGTTTAGAAGAATGAGAGGTGATCCCATTGAAACATATAAGATTCTGAGGGAGATTGACAGGGTAGATGCTGAGAGGTTGTTTCCCCTGGCTGGAGAGTCTAGAACTTAAGGGGCATAGTCTCAGGATAAGGGGTCGGCCATTTAAGACTGAGATTAGGAGGAATTTCTTCACTCAGAGGTTTGTGAATCTTTGGAATTCTCTACTCCAAAGGGCTGTGAATGCTGAGTCTTTGAGTATATTCAAGGCTGAGATAAATAGATTTTTGGACTCTAGGGGAATCAAGGGATATGGGGATCGGGCGAGTAAGTGGAGTTGAGGTCGAAGATCAGCCATGATCTTATTGAATGGCAAAGCAGGCTCGAGGGGTCGTATAACCTACTCCTGTTCCTAATTCTTATGCTCTTATGTTACAGCATCGGATTTGTTTTGGAGGTGTGAAAATATTCAGTAGCTGAGAGTTAGCAATATTACCCACAAAAAGATGGGAGGGGGACTTTCAATTACCCAGGACTAAGAGGGCCACACTTTCTACCTCCTCCTTGCATAATAGGAACACAAATCTCCTTTCCCTCCCCATCTCCCCCCCCACCTCCAATATTACTGCTACTATGGGTATAAAAACACAAGTAAACCTTCTGCATGTTCCAGTCCCAAACCTTATGATGCATCTGAGCAGGTGCGCAGAGAGTCAGTATGGATATGTTGCATAGAGATCTGCTGTTTCCAACCCATGGCATATGTAGGTGGCAGGGCTCCAGGGTACAGAACTAAGTGACCCAGCAAGGTTAAAAGCTTGGTCATTCCTTGTGATTCTGGGATCCCTAAAGAATGTGCGCTAAAGGAAAAGTCAAGTTAGATCACAGTGTTACAGAGAGAATTTATTGCACTGTAGAGATTATTGTTTCTGAAGAACACAGTTTAAATTTTAAAAAGATTATATGAACAATGCATTAAAATGAGCTTCATTGAACAGTCTGAATGTGGCATCTCATAAACCTTATCAGTTCTGCAGGGAATATAAATCAGAATGGGATTTAAATATGTTAATGAATCGGCAGTAACCTTTAAAAACTCACTTATCTTTGAAGATCCAAAGCAGATAAAATAGGTTTCTAAAAGATTTATTAATATTATTATTGATATTAGATGGATGAAGTTGTTAATTATACCTTTATTGCGGTCATAACTAGGTATATTGCAAAAATATTACAACAATTAGTCTTAACTATTCAGGGTATATTTTTCAGCAATAGCATCTTAATAGATTCAGCTGATTAAGTTGTACATTACATTCATATTTTATTATTACAGTTGTTACCCATAAAATTTACATGTTAATGAGAATTAGTCACCATCTGCCACTGAAGCATTTTAGTTACTAATTAGCTTGATAGATTTGTTGAGATAATGTTATGCTACACATTTTACATAACCTAATCAGCAATGGCAAAAAAAAATCCAAGGCCTAAAAGCTCAAGAGCTGAGCATGATTGGTTTCTACCCAATTCAGCCAAGCAAAGCCTGCTTAAGTTTTTCAGCTCTGATCTATGCCCATCCTCCCTTTTAAAAGCATGGCCCACATGTCACAGAGGTTAGTTCCATCTTCGCCACCGCACATATACAAGTACTCTATTAACGTCAATATAACACAAACTACTTTTACATAGCTTGTTAACTTGATACACAAGGGCAATTTTTTAAATCCCAATGCTATGAAAGTGGGACTGGTGTGTTGCAAGCTTTACACTCATACAGCTGGCGAACATCTGCCAATTTGTGGTTATTCACAGCAACCTCCCAGCCTGGATTGGATCTGCAGCTGGGAGCTCAGTGATTGCAGGAGTTGGGAAGCACTGAAGCACTGCTTCAATATGTCTATACAATTCCCAATAAAGATCTTGGTGGCTACATGGATCTTGTAGTATAGTGAACTCTTGTTTAAATGGCACTTAATCATCCGGAATATTTTAATAACCTGCAAAATAGATAACCGTTAATCTTGCCGAATCCATCCAGCACTCGTTTTGCCGAGTCCGAGTCTCCCGCAGTGGCCGAGTTAGTCAGTGGTTTTTATTTTTGTTTGTGTTAAAAATTGCCTACCGCTCTGTTATCCAAAATGTTTCATCAATCAGCACCATCCTGGTCCCGTAGGTGCTGGATAAGAAAGAGTTTACTGTATATGTGATTAGCTGGTGTTCAGGTCTGTTGCAATAGTGCCATGAGCTAGGGCTACAGAAGGTAGCCTTGGCCTCCTGCTCTTTGCCTTCTCCTTCACAGGCACAGCGGATTACCTTAAAATGAATGTGCCATGACTGCTGCCTGGGAAATGGGCATTGATCGCCATGATCCTGTATTGCTGGTCGTTGATCACCTGTACATCGATTGCAGTTCCTGAAGGCCATGGGATTGTATGTTGGGGCCTGGATGGCCATCTGAATGCAGCTAATAACACTATAGACTTTGGGGAAATCTGTGATGTGGAATAATTGCAGTGCCCTCTCAATCTGCTTCCAGTTTTCCATAGGGTAAATAATGAAGGTGTTAACAAACAATGCATCAGTGAGCTACTTGATGCATCTGTGCATTGCGGATTGACTCCTGTCCTATGCTCCTATGATGGCTTGAAATGAGCCTGAGGCATAACATTCCAGGCTCTGGGGTCATTGATTGTTACTGGAATTGTCTGCAGGTTCGATTTCCAACAGACGAAACAATTCTGTCACTTCCTCCTTGGTGAAGCAGAACCTGCAAAGGTAGTTTTCCGCAGACATTCCCAAGTAGGTTTTCCTGGATTTGTATACATGTCTGTGTGAGTAGTTCACCTCTGGTGAATGCAAACCTTTCTCATATCGCTCCAAAAAAACTCAAAGAGGAATGAATGCCTGTAGGATTTCCCCTTTCAGACTTTTAACAGCAACGATCAAAATTCTTGCCATTCAAAATTGAGGTGGGAAGCAGTTGCCAGATATGTTCGGTACAGCAAAAAGTACAAACAGAAACCCACTGTGTAAACCCATTGGTTCCAAGACCACTAAAAGAGAAGGTTGGCATGTTGCTTAGGCAAATATGTCAGAAAACCATTTACATATTTGTTAATGCTTAATCTCGATGTCTAGAGATTGTTGTTGGTGTGCTAATCAGGGGTAAAAGATTTTGGAAGTAATAAAACCTGTTGGTTTATACACAGTTTAGGGCCTGTCATTGAGCTGTCAGCAAAGAAACATAGAAGATAGGAGCGGGAGTAGGCCATTCGGCCCCTCGAGCCTGCTCCGCCATTCAATGTGATCATGGCTGATCATCCAAATTCAGTACCCCGTCCCTGCTTTCTCCCCATAGGCACGGGCAAAGTGCAAAGGGAGGAAAAAATCTAGAATTTCATCCCTGTGCTAGATCTGTGCCTGCTCCAGATTTTGCACTGGGTCTGCACCAGCAGCACAAGAGGCTTGCAATGACCCACAGTACAAACCTAATTCAAATATTTATTAGAGGTATTGTGGTGAAGTGTCCAGGCTGCTTCAAAAGCTGTGCCATTCTGTGCCATGGGCACCAAAGAAAGCTGGAGTAGAGGGCTGTGGCACCAGTGCAACTGCCCCTGGAACCTTTTAAAGGTGGCCTCATTGTCTTGTTGCTTCCTTTTTGTTGTGATACATTTTTTTTTACTTGAGTCTTGGAATTTCTGTAGCGTGGAGCAGCCATTTGGAGATATTTTTTCAGGAACTCCGAAACTCACAGGCCTAGAAATAGCATACCGCTGGGAAAGGGGCGCGGGCACCGCGATACGAAATATGCCTGCACTTATTCAAAAAGCGCAGTCAGCATGTCAATTTTATGCTGCCTGCTTAATTACAATGATCGTAGCGCACAGCCTAGCGTGGCATGCACTGCTGACAGGCTGGCCGCTCAGCAGCGGGCCAATGTTCGCGTTGCTGGAGGGAGGCTAACTTTACTTAAAGCTAGCCTGCTCCTCTTCAAGGCAGCCTGCAGCTTTTAAAGCTGAGCTGCTTTCTGCAGATGAAAAAAATAAAATTGCTTCAGCAATAGGCAGTCTGCATCTCCTAAAGGTGAGCTGTCTTCTGCAGATAAAAAAATGTAAAAGTGCTTCACCACTAGGCACTCTGCAACTCTTAAAGGCGATTTGCCTTCTGCTGATCAAAAATGCTATAAGTGCTTCAGCACTAACACAAATGGCTTAAAAGGCCAGGGACAGGGCAACCAGGGTCTTGGACACAGCACTCAAACTTTGTGCAGGGGGTCAACACTGGAAGAGAGATCCCTTACCCACAGGGGACCAGGAGGTCCTCCAGAAAGAAGGATGTGGGACCAAATTGTCGAGGCCGTCACTGCCAGCAGTGTCACCCCCAGTACCCAAAGAAGTTTCATGACCTCAGACGAGTGGTCAAGGTCAGTGAATGCATCTTCAAAGGCTGTCTCCTACCAACTGCATCACTAGCCTCACACACAGCTCAATGCATGACACCCCCATCACTCACCTACCAACAATCTCTACCAACCACGAGACACACCTCACACCCCTAGCTTCACCTCACACCCTTGGAGGAGATGGTAATGGCCATTCTAGGCAGGGGCATGGCTGAGCCCTTAGCCAATGGCGCTGCTAAAAGAATTCAAGATGCTGGTGCCCTCTTACGTTATCCTCCTTCTCACATCCTACTTCCCCCTCGTCCCACAATCTCTTCTGATTTATAAGCTGCACATGGTGTAAGCATGCACTTCTTACTTTTGCCGCTACCCTCACCACAACTCCACCCTTGTGCCTTCCTCATTTCAGACACCCAAGAAATAAAGCCTGCCCAGCCAATGGTTGACCAAGAAGAGGGAGAGGAGAGTGAAGAAGAAGAAGAAACACCGTCACTCAATTTCACACTCCCAGCCACCAGCTCCTCGAGGTCATCCTGCAAGGCCATTTGCAGTGTCCCCCACTGAAAGCCAGCAGCCTTCCACCAGCCATGCTGCAGCTACTAGGGTGGCACTGCCTGACATCACTAGGATAGGCAAAGGCACACACAAGACAGTCACTAAGGGAATGCACAAGGGTGATTAGTTGATTTTTTGATGCAATATTGGATGCATATATAAATAAAGTTGGATTGGAAAGTTTGCTTTGTGGTGGCGTTTATTTCAGCATTTTGGTCAAGATGAAACTGTGATGGTCAGTAACAGAGGGAAGGTAAGGTGTGGTGTTGTGTATGTAATATGTATGTTACTTTAAACCTATGGCCAGGGCAGCACTACTTTGTAGGGCGTAGTGATACCGTAGTACCACTCCTGGCCATAGGGGTATAAATAGTACTGTGGGTACTGATCTCCCCTCAGTTCCTGCCTGTTGGTATGAAGTAAAGACCTAAGTTGAACCTTCCAAGCTGTCTCCTCATTATTGTATTAAGTATAGTCACATACTTTACACTGGCGACGAGTTACGTTCGAACTCACCAGTACACGGTGCAACAAGGATCGGTAGCAGTTCGGAGAGAGAAGGAGAGAAGCTTCTTACCAGCCAGCCTGCGGAGCCCAGCGTCGACCGAAGGAGGCCGCCCAGTTCGGGAGGAGCGGCAGCAACGGAACGAGAGAGAGAGGTTTCCAGCGGAGGCTGTAGCAGCTGAGAGAAGAGGCTGAACGGGCGCTCCAGACACGGGGCAAAAGTCCACCCAGGGCCAGGTAAACTGCAATCCTTCCCGGGGAATGCGAGCTGCAAGGGCCAGAATGGGCAGGCGATCTGGGGAACAAACGGAGCCACGAGGACTAGCGGGCCACGAGAGGGGAAGGTCGTTGTAATAGCGGTGGTGGCAATAACGGGAGCTGCAAGAAAAAAAAAAATAACGACGCTGGAGAGAGGTCGTTGACAGCAGAGGGAGAAAAGGTGGGAAAAGCGCCATCTAGTGGACAAAGGGAAAAAGTTTTTCTCTTCAGCAGTTTAACATTTAAAAAAAACACAGCGCCATCTAGTGGACAAAAGGGGAAACGATTTTCTCTTCAGCAGTTTAAAATAAAAACAAACGCCATCTAGTGGAAAAAGGCGGGAAAACCTCTTCAGCAGTTTTAAAAATGTCCAGAGAAGCTTGGTTGTCAGAATTTGTTGCGGACACAGAAGAATGGGACGCATATGTCGAAAGGCATGAACTTTATTGCGTAGTAAACAAGGTGAAAGATGACGAAAAGGCAGCAACCTTATTAAATTCTATGGGGGCAAAAACATACGGTCTGCTGAGGAATCTTCTTACTCCAGAAAAGCCAGCAGACAAAACGTATGCCCAAATTGTTGATACGTTAAAGGAACATTTAAACCCTAAGCCACCATTTATAGCGGAAAGGTACCGCTTCTACAGACGCGACCAAAGGAATGATGAGTCGCAGGCAGCCTATTTGGCTGAGCTCAGACAGTTGTCCAAACATTGCCAGTTTGGAGCCTTTTTGGCGGAAGCGATCAGAGACAGATTTGTCTGTGGCATGTTAAATGAGAGTACACGAAAACGGTTGCTGGCCAAGAAACAGCTCAGCCTAGATCAGGCGATGGAAATAGCATCGTCACATGAAGCAGCAGCACAGGGTGCTGCTCAAATACGACAAAACACAACCGGCTATGACACCCATGAGGTGACATTTCACAAAGGTAAATGCTACCGTTGTGGAAAAACCACCCACGACCAAAGTAATTGTTGGTTTCGTGATAAAATATGCCGGCAGTGTGGGAAAAAGGGGCATATAGCGAAAGTTTGTCGGTCGGGTACGAAACCCAATAGTGGGGGCAATCCGAGCAGTACCAAGGCAAGGAAAAAATACATAAGATATCTGACAGTAGCTCAGACGAGTCACAGGAAGGCACAAAAGCAGAGCCTAAAGGTCTGGGATGTCTCAAGTTATATGGTGTAGACAAAACGGAGGACCACAGCACAATGTGGGTTAAAATGAAGGTAGCGGGCATCGAAGTTAATATGGAGCTGGACACGGGTTCAGCCCTATCAGTAATTAATGAACAAGATTATAACAGGCTGTTCAAACGCATTCCCTTAAAGGATACCGAAATCAAATTAAAAACATATACGGGACAAAAAGTTTACCCGAAGGGAAAAATGCAAGTAACAGTTACATACAACGGCAGAAAAGTGCCAGGACTTTATTTATACGTCCTACCAAACGGTGGACCACCACTTTTGGGTAGGGAATGGATAAGAAAAATCCATTTCGACTGGAAGTCGATACACGAGATAAAAGTAGAAACCACCAAGGAGGATACAACCATTACAAGCAGGCTGTCGAAACTATTGGCAAAAACGCCAGAGGTGTTCCAACAAGGGCTGGGGACCTTAAAGGACATTAGAGCAAAAATAACTATTGCTCAAGATGCAAACCCCAAGTTTTGTAAGGCCAGACCGGTGCCTTACGCCATTCGGCCAGCTGTGGAAGCAGAACTGGATGCCTTAGAGAGTGCAGGTGTCCTTACAAAGATTGAGTGGAGTGAGTGGGCCACGCCCATCATCCCAGTTATAAAGAAATCTGCAAATAACACGCCGGGGGAACCAAAGAAGGTTCGCATTTGCGGGGATTTTAAGATAACTATTAACCCAGTCCTGCACACGGTACAGTATCCGCTGCCGCGGATAGAGGACATATTCGCATCATTAGCTGGGGGTAGACACTTTACGAAGATTGACCTTTGTCAAGCTTATTTACAGATGGAGGTGGAGCAGGACTCGAAAAAGCTCCTAACGATTAACACACACAAGGGATTGTACCAGTACAATCGCCTGGTATTTGGTGTGGCGTCCGCCCCAGCAATATGGCAGAGGACCATGGAACAGGTCCTACAGGGCATTCCAGGAACGCAGTGCTACCTGGATGACATCCTGGTGACAGGACAAATGGATAACGACCACCTCGCTAACCTGGAGCGAGTACTTCTGCGGTTGCAACAATACGGACTCAGGCCGAACAAGCAGAAATGTGAGTTTTTCCAGGAACGTATCTCATACTGTGGTCACATTATAGATAAGGAAGGCCTGCATAAGTCCCTGGAAAAGATCGAGGCAGTAGTGAAGGCCCCGCCCCCTGAGAATGTATCTCAGTTACGATCATTCTTAGGCCTTATAAACTATTACCATAAGTTCCTCCCGAACTTATCGTCCATTTTACATCCACTAAATTCATTGCTGCAAAAGGGAGTCTCCTGGAATTGGGACGAAGCGTGTGAGGCTGCTTTTAAAAAGGGTAAACAACTCATTACATCAAAGGAAGTGCTCGCACACTTTGACCCAAAAATGCCAATGAGGTTGGCATGTGACGCCTCCCCGTATGGTATAGGGGCAGTGTTGTCACACAAATTTCCCAATGGGACGGAGAGGCCAATAGCATTTGCCTCAAGGTCGTTAACTACAGCCGAAAGAAACTACGCGCAAATCGACAGGGAGGCCCTCAGTCTGGTGTGGGGTGTAAAAAAAATTCCACCACTATCTACATGGGCAACGTTTCACACTACTGACGGATCATCAACCGTTGGTGTCCATATTTAATCCAACAAAAGGGGTGCCCCTGATGACGGCCCAAAGGCTACAGAGATGGTCACTGTTCTTTGGAGCACACCAGTACCTTATCGAATATAAGGGTACCAAACAGCATGGCAATGGGAATGGCCTGTCGCGGCTACCATTGCCTGCCGAGATCGAAGAGATAGTACAGGACCCCGTGGAAATATATCATATGGCTGTTATGGAACACTTGCCCATCACCAGCCAATGTATCGAGCGGGAAACACAGAACGACCCGACACTGGCAAGGGTTTACGAATTGACCATGAAAGGCTGGCCGGCGCAGGGTGACGCATCATTGCCGGCGTTTTTGGCAAGGAAAGACCAGTTGTCTGGCTGCCGGGGCACATTGATGTGCGGAGCCAGGGTGGTGGTCCCTCAAAAATTACAACATAAAGTGTTGCGGGACTTACACGAAGGTCATCTGGGGGGTGTCAAAATGAAAAGCCTCGCCAGAGCCTACGTCTGGTGGCCCGGCATTGACAGGGACATCGAGGAAGTAGCAAAAGCATGCCAAGGGTGCCAGATGGTACAGAACGTACCACCCCAAGCCCCACTACATCCGTGGGAGTGGCCCTCAATGCCGTGGCAAAGGATCCACGTGGACTTCGCTGGGCCCTTCCTGGATGCGATGTTCCTTATTGTAGTGGACGCCCATGCAAAATGGCCGGAGGTCATAAAGATGTCATCAACGACAGCCGAAAAGACGGTCGCAGCCTTAAGGACCATTTTTGCCCGAAACGGGGTGCCCGAGCAAGTCTGTTCGGACAATGGGCCACAATTTGTGGCAGAAGAATTTCAAGCATTCCTAAAAAGGAATGGAGTGCGACATTATACATCCGCACCATATCATCCGGCTACAAATGGGCTGGCAGAGCGATTTGTACAGACTTTTAAAAAGGCCATCAAGGCGATGGGGGAGGAAAGGTTGCCACTACAACACAAGGTGGACAATTTTCTATTCGCGTACCGTAATGCTGCACATACGGTGACCAACCAGGCCCCCGCCGTCATGTTCTTTAATAGAAGGTTAAGGTCGCGCCTCGAATTGCTCAGACCAAACATCCGGAGAGATGTGGAAAACCGAGTATTTCGTAGGGCTCCTGACAGACAGACACGGAGCTTCGAGGTGGGGCAGCAAGTGTTGGCCCGTGATTATAGAAATGAAAAGTGGCGGTCTGGTACGATAAAGGCCCGCCAGGGACCCTTGATGTACACAGTGGATACAGGGGACGGCATAATCAGACGACATGCTGATCAACTTGTGGAGTCCAGAAACCCAACTGATTCACTACCTCAAATGTCTCAGCACATTGTTCCAGCGGAATCACGGCCCAGCTCGTCGCTACAGAAGTCTCAGGATTGCGAGGAGTTCATCACTCCAGTGAGCTCCACGGCACAGGATGTGCCATCAGACACCGACGACTCCAGCGATGAAGTGGTGACGGAAGTACCGCCGCCTACACCGAGACCGACTAGAGAAAGACATTATCCTAGTCGAGACAGGAGGCCTCCTCAGAGACTGAATCTATAACATGTTTCTTTTTTTATATATATATATAGGTAGACAACTCTGATGTAAATATGTTATGTATGTTGTGTTACCAAATGTTATTAGCCCTAGTTATGGTGCATCTGTTGATTTAATTGTACGGGTACGTTTTAATTAAAAGGGGAGGAATGTTGTGTATGTAATATGTATGTTACTTTAAACCTATGGCCAGGGCAGCACTACTTTGTAGGGCGTAGTGATACCGTAGTACCACTCCTGGCCATAGGGGTATAAATAGTACTGTGGGTACTGATCTCCCCTCAGTTCCCGCCTGTTGGTATGAAGTAAAGACCTAAGTTGAACCTTCCAAGCTGTCTCCTCATTATTGTATTAAGTATAGTCACATACTTTACATGTGGGACAAATGTTGAAATGGGAATTGGGGTTGTAGTCACTGGTACCACAGGTGGATGATTCGATCCCAGATATCCCGAGCAGAAAGGGGCTGCCTGGATTACCTCCTTCATTCTGCTTCCTCCTCCTTCTGCTTCCTCCTCTTCCTCCTCCTCCTCCCTCTGCGAGCAGCTTGTCCCCTTTGCTGCCTCTCCTCCATCTCCATGTGAAGCTGCAGACCAAGGGGAACTGCAACTAGAGCCCCCAGGACTGGGAGCAAGAGATGTTCTCAAAGATCTTCCTTTAAGAGCCAAACCCTTGCAAATGTCCAGCAGCAGTCCCTGCACTCTTTAACAACTTTTTAAATGTATTGCACCAAGCCACTACTCCAATAAAATGTAGAGAAACCAATCCAAAAGCAAAAATCTAAACTTACCTGAAAGTTGTGTGTTTCCCTTCAGGAAACGTTAGCAGCGGCTCCGTTGTACTGCTGCACACACGTTCTTCCGTGTGCGGTTTGGAGAGGGCGTTATTAAGATTGGCAACGTCCAAAATCTCAGATTGTGCTTCAATTCAGGCGTTGCACGACCTGGATCATTTAAATATGGGAAGCGAGCGCAGGCAATGGCAGTGCTGCTGACCTGCCCAAAATGGCGGTCGCCACGTTCTGCGCTGGAAGCAGGCGGAAGCGAGGCAGCCACCATTTTTTCTTCCAAACTGGCCCTAATGGCCGGCGCTCAGGGCTCCAATTTCCCAGCCACAGACTTTATATTCATTTTCCAACACGTTCATCAAAGCTGCTGTTTAACACATCCTTTTTGTGCCCTGCAGAAACTGCCAGTGTAGTTTCAAGGTGCTGCACCTGCATTTTCAAGCCACTTCTCCAAACCTGCTCACTGATGCCCAGTTTGGGTTCTGCCAAGACCACTTGGCACCTGACCTCATTACAGCCTTGGTCCAAACATGGACAAAGGAGCTGAATTCCAGAGGTGAGGTGAGAGTGACTGCCCTTGACATCAAGGCAGCATTTGACCGAGTGTGGCATCAAGGAGTCCTAGTAAAACTGAAGTCAATGGGAATCGGGGGAAAACGCTCCACTGGCTGGAGTCATACCTAGCACAAAGGAAGATGGTTGTGGTGGTAGAAGGTCAATCATCACAGTCCAAGGACATTGCTGCAGGAGTTCCTCAGGGCAGTGTCCTAGGCCCAACCATCTTCAGTTGCTTCATCAATTATCTTCCCTCCAACATAAGGTCAGAAATGGGGATGTTCTCTGATGACTGCACAGTGTTCAGCTCCATTCACAACTCCTCAGATAATGAAGCACTCCATGCTCGCATACAACAAGACCTGGATGACGTTCAGGCTTGGGCTGATAAGTGGCAGGTAACATTTGTGCCACAGAAGTGCCAGGCAATGACTATCTCCAACAAGCAAGAGTCTAACCACCTCCCCTTGACATTCAACGGCATTACCATCGCTGAATCCCCCACCATCAACATCCTGGGGGGGTCACCATTGACCAGAAACTTAACTGGACCAGCCACATAAATACAATGGCAACAAGAGCAGGTCAGAGGCTAGGTATTCTGCGGCGAGTGTCTCACCTCCTGACTCCCCAAAGCCTTTCCACCATCTACAAGGCATAAGTAAGGAGTCTGATGGAATACTCTCCACTTGCCTGGATGAGTGCAGCTCCAACAACACTCAAGAAGATTGACACCATCCAAAACAAAGCAGCCCGCTTGATTAGCACCCCATCCACCACCTTAAACATTCACTCCCTCCACCACTGACGTACCGTGGCTGCAGTGTGTACCATCTACAAGATGCACTGCAGCAACTCACCAAGGCTTCTTCGGCAGCACCTCCCAAACCCGCGACCTCTACCACCTAGAAGGACAAGGGCAGCAGGCACATGGGAACACCATCACTTCGAAGTTCCCCTTCAAGTCACATACCATTCTGACTTAGAAGCATATCGCTGATTCTTCATCGTCGCTGGGTCAAAATCCTGGAACTCCCTACCTAACAGCACTGTGGGAGTACCTTCACCACACAGACTGCAACGGTTCAAGAAGGTGGCTCACCACCACCTTCTCCAGGGCAATTAGGGATGGGCAATAAATGCTGGCCTTGCCAGCAATGCCCACATCCCATAAACAAATTTAAAAAAAAACTTCTTCAGAAATTCCACTCTCTCCTTGGCCTAGAAATTCGGTTGGTAGCGCCAGCGATTAGCGCCTAAAGAGCCCGAGAATTGGGGCGTTACTCAATTTTCGGGTGGGCGCAGTGAATATAGCACCACCTCCCATATTGAGTATGATTTTAGCGCCGGCGCTAACTCTTTGCGCGCACCCGCGGGTGCAGGCAGATCATGCCGTCATTTCAGTGTGCAACGCCTTTTTATTGCCCCGGACCGGATATTCGGTGGCGCCCGCAACCTTTCCGCCTGGTGCTATTAGTGACAGTTGGATGGAGCATTCCCAGGCCCTTCTTGGACTCGGGGGGCACTATTTAAAGGGGACAACACTAGTATAAAAGCCGCAGCCATTTGGCCTGGCCATCCTGATCGTTGCTGGAGAGAGTTGCTGACCTTCTGTTGGACAGTAATTTTCTCATTGAGCCTTCGGAGGCACTGGCACTGGCAGCTTGAGGGCCCGGCTCCCGAGCTGGTGATGCAGCATCTGAAAGCAGGGAGGTGGAAGAGTGGCTTTAGCAAAAGGACAGGTTGGCAGCAAGGGATGCCAGATTGCGGCAAGGCTGTGACATGGGTCCACAGTGAGAAAGCATGCTGGCGGGGGGAACAAGTGGAAGGAGACAGTTGTAAAAGGTGAGAACCTTACCATCGCTGTCGACAATGGGGTCGGTAGCTGCAGTGGTTACAGGACTACTCAGACGTCCTCCAAGAATCTGGTGGACTCTCTCCTCGAGATCCGTGAGAGTAACCACTTGTGGAGGTCCTCCACCGGTGCAAAGCTGGTCTTTGCCAATCCTCACCAGCATGGACTGCAGGGGAAAGGAGGGGAAGTTATGTTACCTGATGCCCTGAGTGATCATTGATATACCTATCAATTCATTCCATGAAAAGCGACGAGTTAAGATTGTAACTATAGGTTTTTATTGGCTAAATAACAGAGCCCACCCTCGTGGGCGATCGGTTCCAACAAGGGAGAATACTAGCCAAGCGGTCACCTTTATACCTGGGCAAGCAGGCGGAGCCATGGGCGGAGTCAGCTGAGGTAAGCCCAGGTATAGCAGTGTGCGTGGCAAGAGGTAACCTTGTGTAGCGATAACAACAGTGTAAACAGTGATAACAACAGTGTAACAATAGTGAACGGTTGTGAACGGTAACAGTGGTTTACCACATTCACCCCTTGTTTAAAATTGAGTCCGGCGGGGTGAAGTGTACTACCAGTTCGTGTATGTCAGCCTCTCAGGAGGCCTCGTAAGCCTTTCTGATCGGCGCAGCAGCGGCGGCGGTGGTGGTGCAGTATCCGATGGTAATGTTGATGTCTGCGTGGTCGATGAAGGCTCCTGGGGTTCCGGCATGCCGTCTACAGGAGCTGGATTTGGGGGAGTGGTGGGGGGTAATGGTGGTATCTCGGGGGTGCCCGAGGGTGCGAGGTCTCGCAAGGAGACAGTGTCCTCCCGCCCGTCTGGCTATGCCACATAGGCGTACTGGGGGTTGGCGTGCAGGAGGTCCACCCTCTCGACCAGGGGGTCCATTTTTTGGGCCCTCACGTGCTTCCGCAGCAAGACGGGCCCCGGAGAAGTCAGCCATGTTGGTAGCGAGGTTCCCGTAGTCGACTTCCTGGGGAAAACAAACATTCGTTCATGGGGGGTGGCGTTAATGGCAGTGCAAAGCAGTGACCGGATGGAATGGAGTGCTGCCGGGAGGACTTCCTGCCAGCGAGAGATTGGGAGGCCCTTAGACTTTAGGGCTAAGAGGATGGCCTTCCAAACTGTCGCGTTTTCTCTTTCCACCTAGCCGTTCCCCCGGGGGTTGTAGCTGGTGGTCCTGCTCGCAGCAATACCTCTCGCGAGCAGGAACTGGCGAAGTTCCTCGCTCATGAAGGATGCGCTCCGGTCGCTATGTATATAGTTCGGGAACCCGAACAAGGCGAAGAGGTCGTTCAGGCATTTGATGACCGTGGTACTGGTCATGACTGGGCAGGGGATGGCAAAGGGGAAACGGGAGTACTCGTCAATAATGTTGAGGAAGTACACATTACGGTCAGAGGATGGGAGGGGCCCCTTAAAATCGATGCTCAAGCGCTCGAAGGGGCGGGTGGCCTTGATCAGGCTTGCTCTGTCCGGCCTATAGAAATGCGGTTTGCATTCGGCACAGGTTTGGCAGTTCCTGGTCATGGTCCTGACCTCCTCGATGGAGTAGGGCAGGTTGCGGGCCTTAATGAAGTGGTAAAGTCTGGTGACCCCGGGGTGGCAGAGGTCGTTGTGGAGGGTCCGTAGTCTATCAACTTGCGCGTTTGCGCAAGTACTTCGTGATAGAGCATCCGGGGGGTCGTTGAGTTTACCAGGCCGGTACAAGATATCGTAATCGTAGGTGGAGAGCTCAATTCTCCACCTCAAGATCTTGTCGTTCTTGATTTTGCCCTTCAGCTTGTTATTAAACATAAAAGCAACCGAACGCTGGTCGGTGAGGAGGGTAAATCGTTTGCCTGCCAGGTAATGCCTCCAGCGTCGTACCGCCTCCACAATCACCTGGGCCTCCTTCTCGACAGAAGAGTGTCGGATCTCAGGGCCCTGGAGGGTCCTTGAGAAGAAGGCCACAGGTCTCCCCGCCTGGTTAAGGGTTGCCGCTAGGGCGAAGTCGGAGGCATCGCTCTCCACTTGGAAAGGGATGGACTCATCCACTGTGTGCATTGTGGCCTTCGCAATGTCTCCTTTTATGAGGGAGAAGGCTGCGCCTGCTTCTGCTGTCAGGGGGAAGGAGGTGGACTTCATGAGGGGTCTGGCTTTGTCCGCATAATTTGGCACCCATTGGGCATAGTAAGCGAAGAGCCCCAGGGTTCTCTTCAGCGCCTTTGGACAGTGGGGGAGGGGAAGCTCCATGAGGGGGCGCATTCTTTCGGGGTCGGGGCCGATGACTCCATTCTCTACTACGCAGCCGAGGATGGCAAGGCGCGAGGTATTAAACACACATTTATCCTTATTGTAAGTGAGATTCAGCCGTTGGGCCGTACGGAGGAATTTCTCCAGATTAACATCATGGTCCTGCTGGTCGCGGCCGCAGATGGTGACGTTATCTAGATAAGGGAACGTGGCCTGAAGCGCGTTCTGGTCGACCATCCGGTCCATCTCCCTTTGGAAGACCGAGACTCCATTGGTGACGCCGAAGGGAACCCTAAGGAAGTGGTAGAGGCGGCCGTTCGCCTCGAAGGCGGTATACTGGTGGTCCTCAGGGCGGATAGGGAGTTGGTGATAGGCTGACTTGAGGTCGGTGGTGGAGAATACCCGGTACTGTGCAATCTGGTTGACCATATCAGATATGCGGGGAAGGGGGTATGCGTCCAGCTGGGTGTACCGGTCATGGTTTGGCTGTAGTCGATGACCAAGCGGTGTTTATCGCCGGTCTTAACGACTACGACCTGAGCATGCCAGGGGCTGGTGCTCCCCTCGATGATGCCCTCCTTCAGGAGTCGCTGCACCTCAGAGCTAATAAAAGCTCTGTCCCCGGCGCTGTACCGCCTGCTCTTGGTAGCGACGGTTTTACAGTCACGGGTGAGGTTAGCAAACAAGGAGGGGGGCGGGACTTTGAGGGTGGAGAGGCCGCAGGTGGTACGCGGTGGGCGGTTTAAAATTTGCTGGTTGTAGACTGTGAGTGGGGGGAGGGGTCCACCGTAAGCCAAAGTGACACTGTGAAGGTGGCATTGGAAATCCAGCCCTAGTAGGACGGCAGCGCAGAGCTGGGGCAGGACGAGAAGTTTAAAATTTTTATATTCCGTGCCCCTAACCAACAGGGTCACTACACAGTAGCCGTTAATGTCTGTTGAATGGGACTTCGCCGCCATCGAGATCCGATGGCGCGCTGGCCGGACAGTGAGGGAGTAGCAGCTCACCGTGTCTGGATGAATAAAACTCTCCGTGCTTCCGCTGTCGAACAGGCAGGACGTGGCGTGGCCGTTTACTTCGATGTCCATCATGGACTTGGACAGATGATGCGGGAGAGCTTGGTCAAGTGTATGGCTGAGCGGGCTGCTGTAGTCTGCAGGCGAGGCGGTGGTCGGCTCTGGAGACAAAACGGCGGCCGAGTGCGGCGAACAAAATGGCGGTGCCCATGACGCGGGTCCCCACGAAGTTGGACAAAATGGCGGAGAAGATGGCCGCCCCCACAACTCACATGAGGCACTGCTGGCGTCTGTGGCCTTGATCAAAGATGGCTGCCCCCACGACTCACCTGAGGCAATGCTGGCGTCTGTGGCCTTGATCAAAGATGGCCGCCCCCACAACTCACATGAGGCAATACTGGCATCTGTGGCTTTCCCCCTGCAGGCGTTTACAAAGTGGCCTTTCTTTTTGCAGCCGGAGCAGGTCGCGTTCCTTGCAGGGCAGCGCGCCCTTTGATGCCTCGCTTGGCCACAGAAGAAGCAGCTGGCGGCCCGATCGCGGAGGTCCGCTGCCACAGTGGGTCCCGGGGGTGGCGGTCCCGATCGGTATACTGGCGGTCCCGATCGATTCCGGGACACCGACGCCGTGGTGGGTCCCAGGGGCGGCGGTGCGAGGGGAATTGTGGCCGGAGTCGGGCCCGAGTCCCAGGGTCGCGCAGCACAGTACCTGGAGTACGCCTCGAGGTCCCGATGGGCCACTTCCAGGGAGCGAGCGAGGGCTGCAGTTGTATTCAAGTCGAGGTCCTTTGATTCGAGCAGTCTTTGCCGTGAGTAATCACAGAAATCACAGAAACCTCACAGTACAGATAGAGGCCATTTCGGCCCATCGAGCCTGCACCGACACATATCCCACCCGATCCCTGTAACTCCTACACCAACACATATCCCACCCTATCCCCATAACCCCACGTATTTAATCCCCCTAACACTAAGGGTCAATTTTTATCATAGTCGGACCGAAGGCCTTTCACGAAGGCATCGCGGATATTTCCTTCAGTATTTTCTGCAGCCGTTACAGCTTTAAAGTCACAGTCGCTGCCGAGTGTTTGTAGCGCCCGTAAAAATTCATCTCCAGACTCTCCTGGCTGTTGCGAGCGGGATCTTAGGAGATGTCTGGCATACATAGAATTTACAGGGCTCCGGTACTGCTCTTTTAGCAGGTTGAGGGCGTCCTCGTATGTAGCAAGGTCCCGGATGAATGCAAATACTTTAGGGCTCACCTGGGCGGTCAGAACTCTTAGTTTGGATCCCGGAGGCACGCCGGATTCTCCCAGGTAGGATTCGAAACAGCTCAGCCAGTGTTCGAAGTCGAGGGCTGAGTTCGCTGCTTGTGGGTTTAGATCCAGGTACGGCGGTCGGAGGGCTCGCAGTCAGGCCGGCTGCTGTGGCTGTTGTAGTTGGTCGTTTGCCATTTCAAAATTTAGCCAATAAAATTGATATACCTATCAATTCATTCCATGAAAAGTGACGAGTTAACATTGTAACTATAGGTTTTTATTGGCTAAATAACAGAGCCCACCCTCGTGGGCGATCGGTTCCAACAAGGGAGAATATTAGCCAAGCGGTCACCTTTATACCTGGGCAAGCAGGCGGAGCCATGGGCGGAGTCAGCTGAGGTAAGCCCAGGTATAGCAGTGTGCGTGGCAAGAGGTAACCTTGTGTAGCGATAACAACAGTGTAAACAGTGATAACAACAGTGTAACAATAGTGAACGGTTGTGAATGGTAACAGTGGTTTACCACAATCATCTCATGCCCCCCATGGTGCAAGAGCCCTTACATGACGCCCTGAGTCAAATGTGCATGTGTGTGCCCAGAAAGGGCCATGGGTGCTTGCTGGCAGGTGGCCAATGGGGCACAGGCCACCCTGTAGCCATAAAGTCAGGTGCAACTGAAGGGATGCAGAAGTTTGCAGGAACAACACCCACCCTCACGACCCGAGTGAGGTCGTTGAATTTCTTTCTGCATTGGACAGGGCTCCTGGTCACCATGCTGCTGGAGTTGACCCTCTGGCATACATCCCTCCAAGCTCATCGGTAGTCCTTATGATTCGGCCTCCTGCCATTGTCTGGGTAGAGAACATCTCGCCGGCGCTCCACTGCGGCCACCAATTGCTCCAGAGCCTCATTGGTGAAGCGCTCTGCTCTCTGTCTCACCTTCTCCATCTGGTCCAAGTTTTTAGCGCCAGAGAAGGGCCTGCGCCGATTCTGAGGCCTGCAAGGCGCAGAGTGTGGATGCTGAAGCTGACTGACCCACCCCTTTACGAGCTGGCCGGCGCCTGGAAGTCTCGTGGTCATCGGTAATTGAGAGCACCTGCGCTGAGCCCGTCCGCTCCGATATTGGGTTGCGCCGGAAGTTTAGCGCCTTAGGAATCCCGTGTAATGCCTGAATTCGCGCCTCAATCACCTTTAGGGGCGATGCAACCCAATATCGCGCCAGGATGTCGATAAGTTGCGTCTGGCTATAAACTTTGCGCTGCGCCGATTCTAACGCCCCAAGCGGGGCTATACCCAATTTCTAGGCCCTTATCTCTGTGAGCTGGGTAAAGTACCTGGCTTCCCAGCAACCATATTCTAATAAGGGTGCAACACAAAAGAAGTCCCCTTGGTGTGCACAGAGTTGACCTGTGCTGGGGGCGCACGAGGTGTGCAATTTAGTGCCACTTGTTGTTTTGTGACCTGTGAGCATCAACTAGTGAAAAAGAGAGAAAAGCAAATCCTTTTAATTACCTGTGACCTGCTGCAGGAGGAAAATAAGCACCTGAAATAGCGCTGAAAAGAAGTTGTAGATTAGGTGTCAGACATGACACACAAACCACCACCCAAATGCGACGCACTGTGGCAACAAAATACTGACATCATTCACAGATGACTGAATTTATTCAATGCATTTTATGAAGTTGATTTGTATGTTGTGCTGAGGATATTTTTGTGTATGTGCAGAATAATAATTGATGGACATTGGTACTAATGGAGGAAATGTTAAGGCCAGTGTTGCTGATGTTGTTTTGGAAGAGTTTTTTGGTAAATGTTGAAAGAAGGGCTCCTTAAAAGGTCAGGTCAGGTAGTTAACTATCAATAACTTATATTAGCACTTAGCACACCAGTCTTCCAGGTTGTACTAGTGTTTCAGGAGCTACTTTCTCATCTTCACTGCCTCTCTCTTGCATTTTTACTCTTCTGGATTTAACTCTTCTTCCACCATGGGTAAGTCTCTTCGCAGTGCAAAGTTATAAAGCATGCAGCACATGACAATGATCCTAGAGACCTGTGGCAGGATTTTCATTCAGGAGTTGGGTTGGAGGCGGGACTACAACTTTCAGGGTTGTAGTCCCGCCTCCATCGAGATGCGGCCAATCCACGTGATTTTAACTTGATTGACCTTGTTGAGCCCGCCCGGCCAATTAAGGGCCACCCAGCAACAGGTGACGTCACAGACTGAAATTTCATCTGTCAAGAGGTTTTGACAGATGAAATATCAGCGTTTCACAGCTGTTTGAAGCTGTCAAACACTGACAGTCTTACTTCTAACATGAGTCCTTCTCCACAGACTCAGTTAGAAATCTCTCCTGCACAGAAAGCTGCAGGCTGTCACTTTTGACGGTTCGCAGCCATTCTGCTTTCTGTGCCGGTGAGATGAGGGCCTCCCGAGACCTAAAGGAAGGAAGGCTGAAAAGGTAAGAAAATGTATGTAAAACTTATTTAATCACTTTAGACACACCAAACACACTTACCTTTGCGCTCATGCACACATCACTCACCTGAACACCGACATCTCAACCTCTCCAAGTCCTTCAACCCGACGGCCCGTCTCCTCTAGCTTGGCGTGGTTTGGAGCCATCGGGAATCCCACACTTCAGCCTTAAAAATAGGGATTAGGCTAAAAACTGCCTGTTAACTGCCTGTCAACAGGCAGTTAATTGGCACTAATCCCTTTCCACCTCGTGTCCCAGTGCAGGGCAGGTACCCGCCTCCTTTGAAACTGGCATGGAGGCGGGTTTGGGTGCGGGATGGTGTCGGGACCCCTGATTTTCGGATTTTAACCCCCCGCATGCCTCCAATCCCAACTCCACAGCCCAGTGAAACTCCTGCCTCTGGGGTGGGGGGGTTGTGACAGGGCTACACTATAATGCATTCTCTAATCTGTCCAGACATCTAAAGTGCTGCTTCAAGATACCCATCGTATGCTTAATAGTGATCTTGCTGATTGCATGGGCCTAGTTATATTGGCACTCAGGTTCTATCTATATTTGGCTCAACGGTGTCATAAGCCAAAACTGAAGAGGTAACATTGGTCTCCCAGGAACCATCCTTTCATTCTACTTTCCACTTCAAATAAAACCTAATCAAATGAGTAGCACAAAATAAATGCATCATGCGGGCTGCCAGGAAACCAGGCATTGACCTGCATGATTCAGTTCTGGTGATCACAGACCAGCTAGATATTGAGAGTAGAATCCCTTTCTGTTCATGTGGACAGGCCCAAAAGGCTACATAAGTGCAATCAATCATCTCTTGTGCTCAGGGAAAGTCAGAAGTATGGTCAAATTGTGTTGCCCTTGCATGCTGCTGCTGCTGCTCAGTGGAAGATGTTATGAAGGTATTGCCCGTCCTGAATAAAGCAACTGTCATCGCCTTGGTGCATCTGTAAGTAACAAACTGAGTGAAATCTGCTGTTAGTTGGACTTGCCCCAGTAATCTCAAAGATATTTTGCGCAGTAAGTTGCTGAAAGTGCGACCTGATGACGGTGCAGCAAGAGAAACCGGGCATCCGGGACCTGAGTGAACAGGCCAAGCAACTGTGTATCTCCTTAACCAATCAGATTGAAGGATTGTGAATTTAACAGTGCAGGGACTGAGAAGGAATTGTAAATTAGAGTGGGTGAATTCAATGTTAAATCAGATACAGAAAGAGAAATAAAGGGAGGGAAAGGAAGATTGGATTAAGAGAGAGAGAGTAAAAGAGACAGAAAGGAAAAGTAAAAAAATACATTTTTAATTTTAAATTTGACATTTTTTAAAATCTCCAACAATTAAAACCTGAAGGAATAAGACTCCACACTTGTAATAGTTAGTGCCAGAGAGGTTGATTGGCGGTAATTAACACTTATCACGTTGTTAAAAAGGTACCTAGACTGGAATGGACAAGACTTAACTTTCTGTGGCGAGTTCGTATCTGCGGCGCAAATATAGCAACTTCAAGCCAGTTGGCAGATGGCGAGATGTAGGCTAATTAATCATTCAATAGTGTTGCATTACAATAGATTCAATTTTGAGATGCATTAATCTTACAGAAATTTATTCAAAGTGGAGGTTCTCAGGATTGGAGGGCCTTGAGGAGTACATGAAGTACAGTAACCCAATACTCCGACTAATCAAACTCTCTGTGCACTCACTCAGATACATTTTAAGGTTTAGCAGTACTGATATCTTCTTCTGCAAACAAGGATCTGATTTAAGATCTTAAGGTATTTAGCCCAGCAGGATTCTTGGCACAGCTGCACAAACTGTAGTGCTTTGGAGAGAAACGAATATCTTCAAACAAACATTCAGACAAGATGGTACACAGAGCCAGGCTTCTGAAGAATCCCTGATGAGCTATAAATGAGAGATGATTTAAAATGCAAGTTTGAACCTCCCTGTTTAGAGCAAATTGTAGCTTGTAGGGAATGATTTTGAGGGTGATTTTAACACCACTGCACAGCGGAAGCCGGGCGGGTGGGCAGATAAAATTGTCCTGATTACTTACCCATCAGGCAGCCACCAAGAACTCACTATCCGAATTTACACCTGCTCTACTCAGCAGACACTCGCCCAAAGCTGAGGGGTCCTTCTTTACAAATGCATATAAGGTCCCCATGATGTCATTGGAACCAACTGCAATTTTAACTGGTGGCCTGAGTGGGGAAGCCACAGTAGCTTTCCTGCCAGGTGAAGATAGTGAGAAGAGGAGCTGGGGTCAGAAGAGGGCCAAACAGGTAATTTTTTAACTTTCCTTTATGGCCAAGAGGAGCAGGGATGCTCCACCGGGCTCCACAAGGAAAGCATAGGCCTCCCCTGTCATGGACTCGCCATTCCCGAAAGCAAGACCCCCGTGAGACAGCCCCTAAAGCCGATCCCGCGACCTATCTGATGTTGGACAGCGGCCTCTGGGCTTTGCAGTTTTCCACCACTTCCCGCTCATTCTGGGCGGGATGTCAGCCGGCTCGATTTAAACGAGGCCCAGCCGTTAAAGTCGGCCAGGTTTAATTCTGTCACGGGCAGGTGGGAGGTTAATTTGTCAGCAGTTTCCTGCCGTGAACCTGCTGGCAGGTCTCTAAGTCAGAACTCTGAATCACTGAAGAGAAGAAGCACCAAGGGCCTAAACACCCAGGACAAAGTGACCAAGAAGGTGATTTCTTTGTTGAGGAGAAAATGGTCTTCAGGACTGAAGCAAAGCATCAAATGATGGAACTGTGAAGATGCCTGGATAGCCTATTTGCTGGGAAATTTAAACCAAAAGAATAGCCAAGTGGGCCTCTGCAGATTATAAATTAGTACAAACATGTTAAACTCATAAAGATTCCTTTAAAGGGTCAGTGGAACACTTTCTAGCTTTGAAACTAAGGAAGACAGTCTCCCCTGAAAGTCTTAATTTTGCGATCATTAAGTTGATCATGTAGGATGTTCTGATCTAGAAGAAAGGAGACTTTCTTAACTGTACTTCATGTGCGGAGAACATGTGCTAGAAGTGGCAGAAGCTGTTCTACAAGACATCCTCATGAAAGACTAAAAAAATGACAGGGAACATAGGAAAATACTTTTATGAGGACCCTTTTGGATCAATTCATCATGAAAATATCCTTATGAATGGTCTAAGTAAATGGCTGGCATGAGGCAAGCTTTTGTCTTCAATTGAGGGAACAAATGATCCCAAGCTGGAGGTCTATCACAGGAACTTTAATTTGATGGCTAATGCAGGAAGAATATGTTTCCTGTCAGATGTTCTTGCCACTGGAGAATGTTGTTTCTGCAGAATATAGATTGCTGAAAAGGTCAAATAATAAAGTCTAACCTTGGCCAACTCTCTGGTTGGCTGGCCAACAACAACAACAACTTATATTTATATAGCACCTTTGTAGTGTATGTGCCTTTAAGAGCCCCCTGTGTACTGTAATGCCGGTAATGGCCACTCAGGCTATGTAAGCCTGTATATTGTGTTGTATCAGTTAGTCGACCTCCAGACTTTGTTCAGTAAACACCTGTGAAACCAACTCCTGCCTTCAGTGTCTCTATTAACACACGGACACAACAATGGCGACGAATTGGAAACGGACTTACCTGCAATTCGGCAGCACCTCAAGGACATCGATTCCTCAGACGTCCAAAGTCGAAGAAAAGCAAGAAAAAGAAAAAGCTGTGGTTTCACCAGCTAGCCGGGCTGGTGGCAGGTGCTGCAATAATCCTTCCTGGGCATCGGGCTGGGGCTCCATCGGCTGGCTCTGCAGCGAGGCCAAGCAGCGAAGGCGGAGGCAAGCAGTAACAGACGGGGAGGGAGCACTCGGGAGACGGCCGGCGCTGCAAGCAGGTCGGCGTTCAGACCTAGCAGAGAGAGTCCGGCGGGAACGAGTCACCACCTGTAAATAAATTTAAAAAATTTAAAAAAACGCAGAAAACAGCGTCGTCATCGGCAGCAGCGGCGGGGAAGCGCGGGAAGTGCCATATCTTTTCTGTAAGAAAGAATGAAAAGCGCGGGAAGCGCCATTTTTTTTCCAGGATGCCTAAGGCTGGCAATATTGATGCTTTTGATAACGATATAGAGGATTGGACCACATATATGGAAAGGGTGGAGGTATATTGCACCGCAAATGGAATAGAAAATGATAAAAAAGCGTCAGTACTTCTAAATCTAATGGGCGCAAAGACATACGGGCTGTTATGAAACTTAATCACTCCAGCCAAACCAAAGGACAAGAATTTTAAGGAAATTGTTGATACCCTACAGGAGCACTTAAACCCAACACCGCTGCTGATAGCGGAACAATTCAAATTCTTCAAGAGGAATCAACACAAGAATGAAAGTAACGCTGATTACCTCACCGAATTAAGAAAGCTATCAAAGCACTGCCAATTTGGGGCAGGACTAGCAGATTATCTTCAAGACAAATTCGTCTGCGGTCTCCTAAGTGAAGGAACACAGAAAAGGCTGCTTTCTGAGAAAGATTTGACACTGGACAAGGCTTTCAGTATGACTGTATCATACGAAGCAGCCGCAAGTGGAGCTGCAGAGATACAACAAAAGACACAGGACTTCGGCACCCATGAAATGACACAGGGTTTCGAGAGATGTTATCGCTGCGGCAGATCCACCCATGACCAGAGGGACTGCTGGTTCAAGGACAAAGCATGTAGGCAATGCAGAAAGATTGGACACATTGCATGGGTATGCCGATCTGGACAAAAAAAATCCACGGACAGGAAAAAAAAATCAATAAAGAAAAGTACAGAAAGGTACAAATGATGACGGACAGTAGCTCCGAAGACCAGAAGAGCGATAGCGACTCCGAAAACAAGAGACTAAGCTGTCTCAAATTACATAATGTAATTGCCAAAGAAGATTACCAGACCATGTGGGTTACCCTCACGATAGCAGGGTCCCCAGTTAAAATGGAGCTAGATACAGGATCAGCTCTGACCGTCATAAATCGATGGGATTATGAGCGGCTATTTCCGCATATACCTTTAAAAGACACATCCATTATCTTGAAAACATATACGGGGCAGAAAGTATACCCCAAAGGAAAAATAAGGGTGCCTGTTGTACACAACGGCAAGGAAATACAGAAGTTGTATTTATACATTCTACAAGATGGTGGTCCACCGCTGTTGGGACGTGAATGGATCAGGAAAATACATTTAGACTGGCACTCCATTCAGGCACTGACGGTGACCAGTAAGGAAAAAAATGATGATGACGTCATACCTGAACGATTAAAAGACATCTTGGCCAACGCCAAGGAAGTGTTTCAAGAGAAACTAGGAACCTTGAAAGGCATCACCGCCTCAATAAAAGTAATTCCCAAGTTTTTTAAGGCAAGACCGGTGCCATACGCAATTCGTCCAGCAGTCGAGGCAGAGCTGGAGAATTTGGAAAATGCAGGCGTATTATCCAAAATAGATTGGAGTGAGTGGGCAACACCCATCGTCCCGGTCAGGAAGAAAACATTGAATAATGATAAATCTGAAGAACAGAGAAAAATGAGCATCTGTGGAGACTTCAAGGTGACTGTAAACCTGGTCCTTCACATGGTACAGTATCCTCTTCCGAGGATAGAAGATATTTTCGCATCACTATCCGGAGGGAAACGTTTCACCAAAATTGAATTGGCACAGGCATATCTACAGATGGAGGTTGAAGAGGCCTCTAAAAAGTATCTCACGATAAATACACACAAAGGCCTGTACCAGTACAATCGACTGGTTTTCGGAGTAGCATCCGCTCCAGCTATCTGGCAAAGAGCTATGGAGCAAGTCCTCCAAGGGATTCCGGGGACTCAATGCTACCTAGACGACATCCTTGTAACAGGAGAAAACGACAACGAGCACCTTGCCAATTTGGAGCAGGTGCTCACTAGGCTGAGAGAACGCCCCAAAGGCAAATGCAAATACGAGCAAATCGCCCCAAATGCAAATTTTTCCAGAATCAAATATCCTATTGTGGCCACATAATTAATAAGGAAGGGTTGCATAAGTCACCTGAAAAAATTGAAGCGGTCATAAAAGCCCCAGCACCTGAAAATGTTTCACAATTAAGGTCGTTCCTGGGATTAATAAATTACTATCATAAATTTTTACCGAACTTATCAACTCTTCTGCACCCTCTTAATGAACTGCTACAAACAGGAGTAATTTGGAAATGGAGCGAAGACTGTAAACGTGCCTTCCATAAATGCAAAGACTTAATCACGTCCAAAGAAGTTTTGGCTCATTACAACCCATCACTGCCAATCAGATTGGCGTGCGATGCATCCCCTTACGGCGTAGGAGCGGTATTATCGCATAGATTCCCTGATGGCTCGGAACGGCCGATAGCTTTTGTGTCACGCTCATTGAACTCAGCTCAGCGTAACTATGCCCAAATCGACAGGGAAGCACTCAGCCTGGTATGGGGAGTGAAGAAATTCAACCATTACCTACACGGACAAAAATTTACCTTGTTGACTGACCATCAACCCCTCATCTCCATATTCAACCCTAAAAAGGGTGTTCCCATTATGACAGCGCAAAGGCTACAGAGGTGGTCCCTTTTTCTAGGGGCACACCAATATAACATAGAATACAAAGGATCAAAACAGCATGGGAATGCTGACAGTTTATCGCGCCTACCGTTGCCAACGGTAGAAGAGGCACCTACCGTAGACCCAGTGGAGATTTTCCACTCTACCATAGTCGAATGTCTACCAGTAACAAATTCTGCCATTGAAAGGGAAACTAGAAATGACCCGACTCTCTCACGAGTCTACGATTTAACAGTGAAGGGATGGCCAGCACATGGCGAACGACTGTTGCCAGCATTCTCGCAAAGAAGAGAACAGCTGTCAGTGTGCCGAGGAACCTTGATGTGTGGATCCAGAGTGGTGATTCCACCCAAACTCCAGGATAAAGTTCTAAAGGAGCTTCACGAGGGGCATCTGGGTGGAGTGAAAATGAAGAACCTAGCCAGGGCGTTTGTATGGTGGCCAGGTATCGATGGAGACATTGAAAAAATGACCAAGAGCTGCCTAGGATGCCAGAAGGTCCAAAACGCTCCACCACAAGCTCCTCTACATCCATGGGAGTGGCCCTCATCTCCATGGCAAAGGGTACACATCGACTTTGCTGGTCCATTTATGGACTCAATGTTCTTAATCGCGGTTGATGCACACTCCAAGTGGCCGGAGGTAATAAAGATGTCCTCCACCACCACGGAAAAAACCATCACAGTATTAAGGACCATATTTGCCAGGAATGGGCTGCCTGAACAGATCTGTTCTGATAATGGACCGCAATTTGTGTCCGAAGATTTCAGGAAATTCTTAAAAAACAATGGGGCTAAGCACTACACGTCCGCCCCATACCATCCCGCCACCAATGGATTGGCTGAAAGGTTTGTCCAGACCTTCAAGAAGGCCATAAAGGCCATGGGTAATGAAGACATAAAACTTCAGCATAAGGTGGATAACTTCTTGTTTGCATACAGGAATGCAACATATATGGTTACAAACCAAACTCCCGCCATGATGTTCTTCAATAGAAGCCTAAGATGCCGGCTGGATTTGATCAAGCCAAACATCCAAAGGGACGTGGAGAACCGGCAATTTCAAGGCATGAATGAAAGGCCAACTAGAGCCTTCCAGATAGGTCAACAAGTTTTGGCCCGGGACTACCGTACTGAGAAATGGCAGCCTGGAACTATCTGCACACGACTAGGACCACTGATGTATACCGTGGACATTGGAGAAAGCATAATAAGGCGGCATGCTGACCAAATCATAGAGTCATCCGAAAAGGGACAACCTACACCACAACTCTATACGCCTAATGATGAAGTAGAGATACCCATAGTATCTACCTCCGATCCAGTGATACTGGAACCCGATGAACCCGACACTGGCATTCAAGCCGAATCAGCCTTGCCAAAAGAACCTACTACACCACCAGAAACTACTACACCACCAAGGTGTTATCCGGACCGAGTCAGGAAGCCTCCAGAGAGACTGACTTATAATTGATTAACTGCAGCAATGTGTAGATTATTGTTCTTGTAACATGTAATTAATGATTACTTAAAATATGATGTACTGGTTGGCTAAAAGGGGAGGAATTGTAGTGTATGTGCCTTTAAGAGCCCCCTGTGTACTGTAATGCCGGTAATGGCCACTCGGGCTACATAGGCCTGTATATTGTGTTGTATCAGTTAGTCGACCTCCAGACTTTGTTCAGTAAACACCTGTGAAGCCAACTCCTGCCTTCAGTGTCTCTGTTAACACATGGACACAACAACCTTTAACATAATAAAACGTCCCAAGGCGCTTCCCACTTGCTACCAGAAACCAAGCTTCCAGCAACTAGGAATAAGGACAGTATCCAAGAAAGAATGAAAAAAATAGAATAGAATGTAACAATTAATACAGGGGACTCTAAGGAAGAAAACAAATGGAGAGAAAGTCAATACAGTCAAGGATGACTGCTTGGGAAATTAATTCAGTTCCTGAAGAATGAGAAATGTTCAGCTCCCACAACTACAAAGAAAAGCTATTCTTGGCCATAGATTCAACGGCATGCACTCTGGGATAGAAAAATGAGTCTGACCATGAAGGTTGTTCCGCCTTTAGGGTTGTAAGGAATTCTTTGCCACAATCACCTTTCTCTGGATTCATCTTTCAATGAAGGGGAAAAAGCTTTTGGTGGCAATTAAGAAGATCAAGATAAAGAAAATTTGCCAGAATCAAAAAATGAAAATGGTGTAGCATTATCCTGACCATATTGATTACTACATTTCAGAAAATGCAATTACAGGTTTGGGCCAACTGTTTTTAGGTAGCCTCTTTGGTATGGCCGAACATAAGCATGCATTCTGAAGAACTCAAGTTTGAATAAATATTAATTTAATAGCCATTTGTTGTGTAGAGACAGTGTTCCCTGTTACATTGCTCTGAGTCCGCAGCCAACATCTAGCACATGACAGTCTTTCCAAAACTATACTCTGTAGCATTGATTATTGTTACATAAAACATTTCATTACATTTGTATTTTAAATTACATGAATCATATTGCTACAATCAAAATAAGCCTGTAAAAAGCTGGTTAAAAAATAAACCTGGTCATCTCAGATCGCAGTGTGTCTGCACTTGCAATGTTATACCAGAGGAAGAATTTACCATGGCTTTCCAGTAGGCTTACATCTCTGTAAAATTCATTAGCACTTTAGTTATATCCTTGGCAACTGGTGAATTCAGACAGTAAATTTATTTGGGATTGCTTTTTTTTAATATATGAAAAAAAAGTGTAAGAATTTGGAATTCAATATACAAAATGGATTGAAAATCCATGGGATGCCATCTGGCGGTTATGCTGGGATTGCACCTGCCGGTACTTTTCAGCGCTGACCTCGCTGCAGATTGTGGGATCAGTGGGAGGGCACATCATATGCATGGGGCGGGCTGGTGCAAGCGCCGCAGCAGGAGCATTGCTGCACCCGCCTTCGTAGCGAGAGGGTTTGAGTACAAGAACAAGGATGTCTTGCTGCAGTTGTACAGGGCCTTGGTGAGACCACATCTTGAGTATTGTGTGCAGTTTTGGTCAACTTATCTGAGGAAGGATGTTCTTGCCATGGAAGGAGTTCAGCGAAGATTCACCAGGCTGATACCTGGGATGGCAGGAATGACGTATGAGGAGAGATTGGGTCGATTGGGCTTATACTCGCTGGAGTTTAGAAGAATGAGAGGGGATCTCATTGAAACTTATAAAATTCTGACAGGACTGGACAGACTAGATGCAGGAAGGATCTCCCCGATGGTCGGGGAGTCTAGAACCAGGGGTCACAGTCTAAGGATAAGGGGTAAGCTATTTAGGACAGAAATGAGGAGGAATTTCTTCACCCAGAGAGTGGTGAACCTGTGGAATTCTCTACCACAGAAGGCAGTAGAGGCCAATTCATTAAATATATTCAAGAAGGAGTTGGATATATTTCTGAAGGCTAAAGGGATCAAGGGGTATGGGGAGAAAGCAGGGACCGGGTACTGAATTTGGATGATCAGCCATGATCGCATTGAATGGCGGAGCAGGCTCGAGGGGCCGAATGGCCTACTCCTGCTCCTATCTTCAGAATCACAGAATCACAGAAACCCCACAGTGCAGATAGAGGCCATTTCGGCCCATCGAGCCTGCACCGACACATATCCCACCCGATCCCCGTAACCCCTACACCAACATGTAACCCCACGTATTTAATCCCCCTAACACTAAGGGTCAATTTATCATAGCCAATCAACCTAACCCGCACATCTTTGGACTGTGGGAGGAAACCGGAGCACCCGGAGGAAACCCACGCAAACACGGGGAGAATGTGCAAACTCCACACAGACAGTCACCCGAGGCCGGATTCGAACCCGGGTCCCTGGCGCTGTGAGGCAACAGTGCTAACCACTATGCCACCGTGCTGCCTATGTTTCTATGTCCTGAATGAGCTAGGGAAGCAGGAATTCCTTTACTAGGGATGTCCTGCTTCTGCCCCCCACCCCCCACCACCCCCCCCCCCACCATGACATTTGCTCTTATGTCTTGTAAGGGTCGGGCAGAAGTCCCACCCTTTACAAGGCAGACAGGACAATACCAGAAACAGGGGAGACCCATTGTAAGTGGGTTCTTGTTATTCTCCGGTGGGCCCATTGTAAGTGTGTTCTTTTTACTCACCGGTGGGTTCTGCCAATCTCCTGCTAGTGTTGCCTGGGGAGGTTGGTGAAAGTCCTACGGAGTGTCAGGGCCAATAAGATTGAAGCTCAAGAGTAAGTTAATGAAAATCTACTGACCCAATGGGCTGGTGAGCTGGCACAAATCCATAGTAAAGTCCCTTAGAATTCGATTACATTTTAAATTTCAGTGTTACCACACAGATCTGGAACTATCTGTAAAAGACTAGTGTACTATCATGTCAGCTAAACTGTCACCTTGTGCGTTAATCAGTGCTGTATAAATCATAGAATGGTTGCAGCACAGAAGGAGGCCATTCGGCCTGTCAAGCCCATGCCAGCTC
Source organism: Somniosus microcephalus (assembly GCF_052327205.1). Classification (NCBI taxonomy): domain Eukaryota; kingdom Metazoa; phylum Chordata; class Chondrichthyes; order Squaliformes; family Somniosidae; genus Somniosus; species Somniosus microcephalus. The sequence continues at coordinate 84,613,043 of NC_140989.1, read as the reverse complement.
TCTGCAGGAGCACTTCAGCTAGTCCCACTCCCCCGCCCTTTCCCCGTAGCCCTGCAGATTTTCTCCCCTCAGGTACTTATTCAATTCCCTTTTGAAAGCCACAATTGAATCTTCCTCCACCACCCTTTCAGACAGTGCATTCCAGATCCTAACCACTCGCTGCATAAAAAAGTTTTTCCTCATGTCGCCTTTGGTTCTTTTGCCAATCACCTTAAATCTGTGTCCTCTGGTTCTCGACCCGTCTGCTAATGGGAGCAGTTTATCTACTCTGTTTAGACCCCTCATGATTTTGAACACCTCTATCAAATCTCCTCTCACTCTTCTCTGTTCTAAGGAGATCAAGCCCAGCTTCTCCAGTCTATCAACGTAACTGAAGTCCCTCATCCATGGAATCTTCTCATAAACTTTTTCTGCACCCTCTCTAAGGCCTTCACATCCTTCCTAAAGTGCGGTGCCCAGAAATGGACACACTACTCCAGTTGAGGCCGAACCAGTGTTTTTTTTATAAAGGTTCATCATAACTTCCTTGCTTTTGTACTCTATGGGCTGGATTTTCATTGAGAAGTCGGGTAGGAGGCGGGACTACAACTTTCAGGGTTGTAGTCCAGCCTCCATCGAGTTCTAGCCAACCCACGTGATTTTGACTTGATTGACCTTGTTGAGCCCGCTGGGCGGGCTCAGCAGGCCAATTAACGGCCACCCAGCAACAGGTGACATCACACATTGATATTTCATCTGTCAAGACCATTTGACAGATGAAATATCAGTATTTCACAGCGGTTTGAAGCTGTCAAACACTGACAATCTGTACTCCAGGTTAATTCCTTCCTGTCAGGATGATTTAGAGATCTCCCCGGAACAGAAAGCTGAATGCTGGAACTTTTGAGAGATCACGGCCTTCTGCTTTCTGTGCCGGTGAGATGAGGGACTCCTGAGACCTGAAGGAAGGAAGGCTGTAAAGGTATGTAAATGTAACTAAAACTTCTTTAAACACTTTAAACACACCAAACACACTTACCCCTCCAAGCTCTTCATCCCAACGGCCTGCCTCGCTAACTTGGCGTGGTTTGGAGCCAATGAAAATAGGGATTAGGCTAAAAACTGCCTGTTAACTACCTGTTAACAGGCTGTTAATTGGCACTAATCCCCTTCCCGCCTCAGGGAGGCGGGTCCCAGTGCAGGTTGGGTACCCGCCTCCTTTGAAACTGGCATGGAGGCAGGTTGGGGGTGGGATGGGTTCGTGCGCCCTGATTTCGGGATTTTAACCCCCCACACGCCTCCAATCCCGCCTCCATGGCCCAATGAAAATCTAGCCCTATGCCTCTGTTTATGAAGTCCAGTAACCATATGATTTTTTAACTGCTTTCTCAACCTGCCATCTTCAATGATTTGTGCACATATACCCCCAGGTCTCTCTGTTCATGCACCCCTTTAGGATTGTACCCTTTAGTTTATATTGCCTCTCCTCATCCTTCCTACCAAATGTATCACTTTGCACATTCCTACTTTAAATTCCATCTGCCACGTATCCACCCATTTCATCAGCCTGTCTATGTCTTCTTGAAGTCTATCACTATCCTCCTCACTGTTCACTATGGCCCAGAAATTCGGGTCCCCACGCATGAGTACGTGCTGGGTACTCACGTGTAGGCCCAACGAAAGTGCTGGTTTCGTGTATGCACTGCGCATGCGCAGGAAACCAGAACTTCCGTTCCCTTGAAAGAAGGGGTTCAGAGGTGGAACGCGTGTGCCGGAAAGGCAGCGCGTGCGCATCGAACTTACGTTTTTTTTGCAGGTTTCTCCGGGAGGGTAAGTCTCCAGCAGTTACACTTTTAAAAAGCAGGCGCAAGGTAAGTGGTGAATTAATTAAAGTTAAAACATTTTTTCCGCAGGTTTATTATTTTTAAATACTTTAAAGAAGGGTAAGTTTATTTTAGCCCCGTTAGAAAATGTAATTAATTTTTTCAAAGTTTTAAATTATTGTTTAAAATAGTTATTTTAAAAATGTGATTTTTAAAAATGTATTTGAAGTTTTAGTTATGTTTTGGGACTTGTAGTATTTATAGGTTTGACAGCTCTTCCTGTTAAATTTATGAATGAAGCATTCCCTGCAATGATTGGCTCTCCATGGTGTAGTGTATGTAACCTGTACCACCTTAAGAGGATACCTTAAGGTGATGGACTATTTTTGATGGCTCCTGTATATTGTAGTACCGGTGGTGACCACACCGGTATATAAACCCTGCGGAGCAAAGTGTATCTCAGTTCAGCCCTGACCCTCAATCACTAAAGACCTGTTTACTTACTTCTGTAGTCTGTGTCCTGTTATTCAGTATAACTGCAATTGAAAACACAGACTCAACAGTGGCGACGAGTCTGATCTTACCTAGCGGCAGTTTTGCATCAAAGGAAGCTTCGTTCTCAGAAACGGGCGTCGAAAAAGGGCATCCGCCCTCAACATCCTGCATCGCACGGGAGGCCATCGGAAACCCAGGTTGGTTTGCTGGCCACGAAGTCAAGCATCAGTGAGCATCCCTTCTATGACAGCGGCGGGTAAGCCCGATCGAGCGGCACGGGGGGGAAGTCGGCCGAGTTGTCAGTGGGAGAAGGGGAGGGAAAACGACGAAAAGGGCGGAGAACATGACCGCAGCCGGTGTCAGGGGCCGGACTGCAATCGGGCAGAGACGCGCAGCAGCCAGAAAAGCATTTATGGCCACAAGGACCGTGGGAGCGGCGGGGGAACAAGAGCAGCAACGCAGGGGAAAATAAAGGACCACTGGGAGGCGTGGACGGCAACAGCGCGGGAATCGCCATTTTGAGTCGGCGGGGGAAGAAGACAAGTGCGGGAAAAGCCACCAAGTGCGGGAAAAGCTGCCATCTTGAAAAAAAATAAAAATAATAATATCCAAAGGGGAAGGAGGAACTCAGCAAGGATGCCAAAAACGGGTAACATCACTGCTTTTGATAATGATGTGGAAGATTGGGCCACTTATGTGGAACGCATCGAAGTTTACTGTACAACGAATGAGGTACTGGATGATAAGAAAGCACTAACCCTATTAAACTCAATGGGTGCAAAGACGTAAGGGTTATTAAGGAACCCTGTAACATCAGACAAACCGGTAGGGAAGAGTTTCACGGATATTGTTACTATCCTGCAGGAGCATTTAAACCCCACGCCGCTGCTGATAGTGGAACGATTTAAATTCTACAAAAGAATTCAACTTAAAGAAGAAAGCAACGCTGAATTCCTAACAGAACTGCGCAAGTTATCAAAGTACTGCCAGTTCAGAACAGGACTAGCAGACGCACTGAGAGATAAGTTTGTGTGTGGGCTCCTAAGGGAAGGAACCCAGAAGCGACTGCTAGAGGAAAAAGACCTTACGCTGGACAAAGCTTTCAGCATTGCAGCATCCCACGAGGCAGCAGCACAAGGCACTGCAGAGATACAGCAAAGGCCATTGGAATTCAGCACCAATGAAATGGCATTGGGCACAGCAAAGTGCTATCGTTGTGGAAGGACAACGCATGACCAGAACCAGTGCTGGTTCAAAGATAAAGAATGCAGGCAATGTGGCAAACTTGGTCACATAGCGAGAGTATGCCGGTCCGGAAAGAAGACCAGCAGCAAAAAGTCACCGCAGGAGAAGTACAAAAATGTACACAAGGTGACAGAGAACGGTTCGGATGAACAGAAGACGGATTCAGACTCCAGCAGTAAGCAACTGGGTTGTCTGAAAATACATAATGTGGGTAACACAGCAGACCACCAAACTATCTGGGTCATGCTTCAGATAGCAGGAGTCCAAGTGAAGATGGAATTGGACACTGGGTCGGCATTAACGGTCATGAATAAGCAAGATTACAAAAGGTTATTCTCGCACATTCCCCTGAGGGATACGGAGATTGTATTGAAAACATACACGGGGCAAATAGTATACCCCAAAGGAAAGATAAAAGTAAACGTGGTCTACAATGGTAAAGAAAGTCAGAAAATGGACTTGTATGTGTTACCTGATGGAGGTCCGCCACTACTGGGACGGGAATGGATCCGGAGAATAAATGTGGACTGGCATTCCATACAAGCACTGACTGTAGATGCCTGTAAGGAGGACGACGTCAAACCTAAACGACTGTCCAAAATCTTAGACGATGCTAAGGAGGTGTTCCAACAGGGACTTGGAACACTGAAAGGAATTACGGCAACCATCAAGGTTGAAGAACATGCAAACCCCAAATTTTTCAAAGCCAGACCGGTGCCTTATGCGATATGACCTGCTGTGGAAGCAGAGCTGGAAGGGCTAGAACGTTCAGGGGTACTGTCCAAGGTGGACTGGAGCGAATGGGCTACACCCATTGTTCCTGTCATGAAGCATTCGTTGAGCAACAAGCCGGGGGAACCTGGGAAGGTTCGCATCTGTGGCGATTTCAAGATCACTGTTAATCCGTTTTTCACACGGTGCAATATCCGCTTCCGCGGATTGAAGATATCTTCGCTTCGCTGTCTGGCGGGAAACACTTCACTAAGATAGACCTGGCGCAGGCGTACCTACAGATGGAAGTTGATGAAGCGTCACGTCAGTATCTCACGATCAACACGCATAAGGGCTTATATTGGTATAATAGACTGGTTTTTGGAGTGGCATCGGCTCCAGCGATTTGGCAAAGGGCCATGGAGCAGGTATTGCAGGGAATTCCAGGCACACAATGCTACCTGGATGACATCCTGATTACAGGAGATAACGATAAGGATCACCTCGCGAATTTGGAGCAGGTGCTCATCAGATTCAAAGAATATGGGCTCAGAGTTAATCGCCAGAAATGCGAGTTCTTTCAAAAGTGAATCTCGTACTGCGGCCATGTCATTGACCGGGAGGGGCTCCATAAGTCACCTGACAAGATCGAAGCTGTTGTAAAAGCTCCTGCACCGGAAAATGTATCCCAGTTGAGGTCGTTCCTCGGGTTGGTTAACTATTACCACAAGTTTCTTCCAAATTTATCCACGGTGTTACACCCGCTAAACACTCTTTTGCAAATGGGAATACCATGGAAGTGGAGCGATGATTGTAAGCGGGCTTTTCAAAAGAGCAAGGCACTGATTACCTCTAAGGAAGTGTTGGCTCACTTTAACCCAACGCTGCCTATTCGCTTAGCTTGTGATGCTTCTCCATATGGTATCGGGGCAGTGCTCTCACATAAGTTTCCAGATGGCTCGGAAAGGCCAGTCGCTTTCGCATCCAGATCATTGACCTCCGCTGAGCGCAACTATGCTCAGATAGATAGGGAGGCTCTCAGCCACGTGTGGGGAGTTAAGAAATTTAACCATTACCTGCAAGGCCAAAAGTTTACGCTGCTGACAGATCACCAGCCGTTGGTTTCCATTTTCAACCCTAAGAAGGGTGTTCCGGTAATGACGGCGCAGAGGCTTCAGAGATGGTCCCTTTTCCTAGGGGCACATCAATATGATATTGAATTCAAAGGTACAAAGCAACATGGTAATGCTGATGGGCTGTCGCGCCTGCCACTACCTACAGCGGAAGAGGCACCGGCAGTTGACCCTGTCGAGATATTTCACTCGACCATCATTGAATGCTTACCAGTCACCAATGCGGGTATTGAGAGAGAGACCCGAAACGACCCGACACTGTCTCGGGTCTACGACTTGACAGTGAAGGGATGGCCAGCACATGGCGAACCACTGTTACCAGCATTCTCAGCCAGACAAGAACAGCTGTCCGTATGTCAAGGAACATTGATGTATGGAACAAGGGTGATTATTCCTCCAAAATTAAGAGAGAGAGTTCTGAAAGAATTGCACGAAGGTCATCTGGGGGGAGTCAAGATGAAAAGCCTTGCTAGGGCTTATGTGTGGTGGCCAGGTATCGACAAACAAATAGAGGATCTGACTAAAAGCTGCTCAGGGTGCCAAAAAGTTCAAAATGCACCTCCAATTGCACCGCTGCATCCGTGGGAATGGCCTTCAGCCCCATGGCAACATGTGCATATCGACTTTGCAGGTCCATTCATGGATTCCATGTTTTTGATAGCAGTAGACGCACATTCTAAATGGCCAGAAGTGATTAAGATGTCGACCACTACCTCTGAGAAGACGATCGCAGTTCTAAGAACCATATTTGCAAGGAATGGGTTGCCGGAGCAAATATGTTCAGACAACGGACCACAGTTCGTGTCAGAAGAATTCCAGAAATTCATGAAAAAGAATGGGGTGAAACACTATACATCTGCCCCATATCATCCGGCTACAAATGGGTTGGCCGAGAGATTTGTACAAACGTTCAAAAAGGTGATAAAGGCCATGAGTGAAGACCATATTCCACTACAACACAAGGTGGACAATTTCCTGATGGCGTATTGAAACGCCACGCATGCAGTGACAAATCAAAGCCCTGCCATAATGTTCTATAACAGAAGGTTGCAGTCCCAGTTGGATTTGTTAAAACCCAATGTGCGAAGGGAAGTCGAAAACAAGCAATTCCAGCATGTAAATAACAAGGCCACTCGTAGTTTTGAAATAGGACAACCAGTGTTGGCCAGGGACTATAGGGATGATAAATGGTAACCTGGAACAATTCGTGCACGACAAGGACCCTTGATGTACACGGTAGACGTTGGAGAGAACGTAATACGACGTCATGCTGACCAACTTGTGGAATCAAGAACAAGGGTCGACCCCATGTCTACGGCAGAGACACCAGTTGAAGAACTTATTGAGCCTGTAGCATCTACCTCAGACTCGAACGTACATGATGATGTTCAATCCATAGGAGATCAAGTGGATGAGTCACCCCAGCAACGAGAACCAGAGACCCCTGAAAGGCGTTATCCGGCCCGGATCAGGAGGCCTCCTCAGAGACTGAATCTTTGAACAGTTGTGTGTAAATTGTATATATGTTATCCATGTAATTTTAATTTGGGGTGTACACTGTTAAGCTAAAAGGGGAGGAATTGTAGTGTATGTAACCTGTACCACCTTAAGAGGATACCTTAAGGTGATGGGCTACTTTTTGATGGCTCCTGTACATTGTAGTACCAGTGGTGACCACACCGGTATGTAAACCCTGCGGAGCAAAGTGTATCTCAGTTCAGCCCTGACCCTCAATCACTAAAGACCTGTTTACTTACTTCTGTAGTCTGTGTCCTGTTATTCAGTATAACTGCAATTGAAAACACAGACTCAACACATGGCCCATGTGATCCCAGGGGACACTTCGAACTAACTGCGCCCCTGGGATACGCAAGCACTGCGTGCCAGCAGTTGGAGGAGGCCCAGGATCGGAATACCACGCAGGCCCACAGCACAGCGGCCGGCGCGCTAGGTAAGTGCAGGTCGGAGGCTTGCACTCGCGGGAAGCCTCCGACCCGAATTTCTGGGCCTATACCTCCAAGTTTTGTGTCATCTGCAAATTTTGAAATTGTGCCTGTACTCCCAAGTTCAAGTCATTAATATATATCAAGAAAAGCAGTGGTCCTAATACTGACCCCTGGGGAACGCCACTGTATACCTTCCTCCAGTCTGAAAAACAACCGTTCACCACTACTCTCTGTTTCCTGTCACTTAGCCAATTTCGTATCCATGCTGCCACTGTCCCTTTTATTCCATGGGCTTCAACTTTGCTGGTAAGCCTATTATGTGGCACTTTATCAAACGCCTTTTGGAAGTCCATGTACACCACGTCAACCGCATTGCCCTCATCAACCCTCTCTGTTACCTCATCAAAAAACTCGGTCAAGTTAGTTAAACATGATTTGCCTTTAACAAATCTGTGCTGGCTTTCCTTAATTAATCCACACTTGTCCAAGTGACTATTAACTTTGTCCCTGATTATCATTTCCAAAAGCTTCCCTACTACCACGGTTAAACTGACGGGCCTGTAGTTGTTGGATTTATCCTTACCCCCTTTTTTGAACAAGGGTGTAACATTTGCAATTCTCCAGTCCTCTGGCACCACCCCCGTATGCCGAACTGCAGTTCAGAATCAGCATATAACACTCTTCCCTTCCCAAAACTCCAATGAAAGACACTAGGCTTGTACTAAATAATTTACGATGTGTTCTGTTGCTAATTAAGTCATAAACATTTTGTTGTGCAATGCATGCTTGTCTACCATGTTTCTTATGTGTTTCCTTATCTCCACAGGACTATTACAAACACTGGCATAAGGTTCTTCCCTGATATCACAAACATACATTCTGAAGACTTTTTCCTTCTGTAAGTCTTTTGATCTGAGTCCGTTACATCAAGAAGAATGATTAAATTAGTGTTCTTTCCAATAAAGTTTGAAAGCTGTTGTTTCCTTGGTTGATTTTCTATTCTCTGTTTTTTCTTGTTCAGATACTGATCCTTTAAAAATAAATCAATCCATGTTTTGTTGACTCTCAGACTCATGAGCACTAATTCCAGACAAGTTCTCCACCTTTTCAGAATCCGTTTCTAAAAATGCTGAATTTCAATGTGATTTGGAACCAACTTGTACAGAGATAGGTATAGTGTTGTCTGCAGCAGTTGTTATCCTGAAACAGGGAACCTTGAGTCTCATCTGTTCTGTAACCTGTAATTACAGCAACTATCCAATGGGACATCTAAGCATTCGTCAATAAAGACATTGGCCCAGAAATTCCGTTCGCAGGCGGAGGGCTGCGATCTGGAAAAATCTGCCCCTGGACCGGAGGGCTCCCGGAAGGCGCAGAGTTCCGTTGCTGGGCCTCTCCAAACTGCCGGTGCGCTGGGCCCACGTATCCCAGAGGCGCAGGCGGTTCGCAGCACCCCTGGGATCACGTGGGCCATGGGGAGCCAATCAGAGAAGGGAATCTCCATTCATACATTTGACAGGAAGACCTGTCAAATATATGAATAGAGATCACCCCCAAAAACATAGTAAAACTTTAAATACATTTTTTAAAAATTGCATTTTTAAAATGACTTTAAATTACATAAATTAAGTATTTTAAACAAAAATTTTATTTTTTGAAAAAAAAAATTAAAGTTTTTAACGGGGCTAAAAATAAACTTACCTTTCTTTAAAGTATTTTTAAATGATAAATCAGTGGAATTTTTTTCAACTCTTATCCTGGTAAAAGTAGGCCTTGCGCCTGCTTTTACCAGGCGCAAGAATTGTAAGTGTTTTCTGTGGGCGGAGGGTCTCCAAAAAGCGGAACTCTCCGCCCGCAGAGGCCCTGCTCCAGGGCAGCCGGAGGATCTGTCAAGAGCTTTCTTGACAGATCGGAAATGCCGGTTTCCAGCGCATGTGCAGTGCATGCCTAAAACCAGCATTTCCGTTGGCCCTACGGGTGAGTACACAGCACATACTCACCCGTAGGGACCGGAATTTTTGCCTCATCAAATATTTGGTGCACAACTCTGAATCATATTAATTTTCATTTAAACTTCACAAATAACTTTGAATTCTTTCAATTTTGTTTAATATTTTAATATTTATCATGAGTATGAAACTATGCACATGGTGAGATATTTAAACTAATAGTGCAAAAGGTAATTAATGGGAAAATAGCATTTACTTTGTAAACGGAACGTTGTCTTACTGAGTATAAATTGACATTGCAGACCATGAAAATGATATACAGGAAACTTTCGATTAACCGGCCCCTAAATAACCGGAAATGTCGGTTAACCGGCAAAATTCAGGAGTAGGTTCAGGTAACTTTTATTACTTTTTTTACTCCATTTGTTGCTGTGCAAGGGTGTAGCTGCAGCTGTTGCTAAGCTACAGAGACGCTTGCAACTTGTGCCGATTGTTCTGAAGCTGTTGCTAAGCAACAGGGTTTGTTGCTTTATACGGAGCTCTCAGCTTCGTATCTTTTACTATAGCGTTCGGTTAGCCGGAATTTTTGATGAACCGGCACCACGTTGGTCCCGTCCGTGCCGGATACCAGAAAGTTTCCTGTAGAATCAAACTTGTTTTTAAAATTCACCTGTCTTTAATTCTGCTGTTCACATATATTTCAATGGTTTCACATGCCTGACCTATTGGATTGTCTAGGCACACTGAATATTGGAAAAGCGGGCGGAGAGAAGAGCCCATCCGATTTCCCATCGATTCATTTAAATGAGGTCTCCATTATGGGTGCAGACTCCTCCCTGACCGATATTCTTTTATTCACTAGACCCAAATGAATCAATAGCCCCAGGGGCAGGGACTGGGAAATCTGTCCCATTCAGCCACTGTCATGCACACTCTATAAGGTAAATTTAATGTATCCAGTGGGAGGCTGTGCTTGAAGGGAGCACAGTAGGGCAGTAACTGCCTCACCCTGGCTCTCTGATCCATGCTCCCTTTGAGTCCTAGTTCCACTGGAAATACAGGAGCACTGCATTTGCCCTTATATACACACATTGACACCTGTTGCCCAATGTTCAACATGTCTCTCTATTCTTATATGCAGTCTATTCATGTCCATGCATTCTACTTTGGTTTCCATTACGAATACTCTCTTTCATAGTGGTGACTGGAACCATAAAGATGCAGATGGAGCAGATGCATATAACTCTTGATGTACCCTGTTCTCCCAGTCTTTCCTTCCCTGGGTGAGATGTTGTGCTTCTGTAAGTGTACCGGTTGACAACTGAATTGAGAAATTCATTTTTAAACTAATTAGACACATGCAACATGGATTTATATCAAGATTGAAGCCATCCTGTTCAGTTCTATCCAGCAGCTACATGCCTCTGGCACTGGCTCCATCGCCCGTTCTGGGGGTCTGTTCAGTTGAGCCCAATGGTCTATAGGCTTGCTGTTCTGTTGGACCTTGAACTGAGATAGTTTCAATTGTTTGCACCACTTTCAAGGTGCATCTGCTGAAACACTCTGCTGCTCATTTCCACATCTAGTCTCTCAGCAATAATACGTTCATCCTCCTCTGAAATACTGCTTGCTTACACCTCAATTCCACCACTGCACTGTATACCTTCATGTCCACTTCTTAATTTCCTGGTGTACTGCTCGCTCCACCCCTCCATGCTCCTCTTGCTTGGACCTTCTGCTGTGTCCGAGAAATAAATACTGCTGTGGACAGAAATCCTCACCGAGAGTTTTGTGACATCCACAGTCCTCATCCTGCGCAGCTATCACAAGAATTCCCAACCACATCATTCCCCGAGTGGTAGGAGCAGGGAGCAACACTGCAAGGGGAAGGAAAGTGTCAGTGGGAACTAAAGGGGCAGGTGTGGCTGAAAGATGCCACTGTGAACCAAGGGGAGAGTGATGGGATAAAAAATTATTACAATTTGCCTTATCTGAGGAAGGATGTTCTTGCCATGGAGAGAGTGCAGCGAAGATTCACCAGGCTGATACCTGGGATGGCAGGAATGACGTATGAGGAGAGATTGGATCGATTGGGCTTGTACTCACTGGAGTTTAGAAGAATGAGAGGGGATCTCATTGAAACTTATAAAATTCTAACAGGACTAGACAGACTAGATGCAGGAAGGATGTTCCCGATGGTCGGGGAGTCCAGAACCAGGGGTCACAGTCTAAGGATAAGGGGTAAGCCATTTAGGACAGAGATGAGGAGGAATTTCTTCACCCAGAGAGTGGTGAACCTGTGGAATTCTCTACCAAAGAAGACAGCAGAGGCCAATTCATTAAATATATTCAAGAAGGAGTTAGATATATTTCTTAAGGCGAAAGGGTTCAAGGGATATGGGGAGAAGGCAGGAACAGGGTACTGAATTTGGATGATCAGCCTTGATCTCATTGAATGGCAGAGCAGGCTCGAGGGGCCGAATGGCCTACTCCTGCTCCTATCTTCTATGTTTCTATTAATTTAACAAACAGGTTTAGTAACAGAGAGTACCAATAGATTTCCACAATATCCCACAATTCCTCCACAAGAAATAAGGGAAAATCCCCGCCATTCCTTTTTTTTAATGCTGCAACATTAACTTGTCTATTCTCTCTTGACTCTTTGAGTGCTTCCAGCATTATTTCAGATTTCCAGCATTTGCAGTTTTCTGCTTTATGTTTAATCAAAAAGCAATAGGATTTCTCACTTAGCTCATTTGTAACATGAAGAGCTATGTCTTTGAGATAAAAATGCCTCTTAGGAATGACATCATTGCATTTGATTAACGTGCAATGAGTAATGTGTACTCAAGAGTACAAATCAAGTGTTAGTCAGTCTTGGAACCTGAAGAGATGACTATGATGTTGTGAAGAAATGATGCGTTAACCACAATTGCATAAGCTTTTGGTTCAGATCAAGCCCTCATTAATCACTTACCCTTGTGTAGGTAAGATTCTAAACCTGATAATAAAGGGAATTCATGCACTGAATTCATATACAAATTTAAGTTCTACAAAAATAGACTCAAACACTGTCTGTTTCCTTTAGTGAATTTCGAGACAACATAAACATGCAAGTCATACCATCTTACGCTTTCCAGGGATTAAGCACTGGAACATTAAATATGTAAGTACACACCAACTAATTAGACAAGTCAGCTCTTCCTGTAATAAAAACAGAAATTGTTAGAAATGTAAGGTAGGCTAATAAGTATCTGAAAGAGAAACATAGATGTAATCCTTTATCAGAATTCCCAAAACATTAGCCTATCTTTTTTTCAGATACTGAATGACCTGCTGTGTATTACTAGTATTTTCTGGGTTTTTTGGTCTGGAATTTCCTGGAACATTTTGGTGCAACTACTGTGTATGAGCAGTGTTGTGCTGCTTTTTCTGAGGAAATTTGCATGTAACTGATTTACACCGGTTTGGCATGAAAACATCACTATGCGTGAATTGCTTCAATCCGCTTCCAAGTTGCATCTGCCAAAACCCTCTTCTGCTCATTTCCATAGCTCCGCCCTCATGCAAAAGATTAACTCAAGTAAATTTCCTGGATTTACGCAAATAATATGCTAGCATAATTTTATGCAGAAAAATGTAGCCACAGCACAGCCTGAAGTCACCGAATGGGCATAATAATGGAAGAGTAAGAGAGCAGCAGAGACAGGCACCATGGCAGAAGGCACTGATAATGAAGTCACTTGCACAGCAACACAATAGCACTCAAAAGTGAAACTACACCTGGTACTGTAGTACTGAATAATTCAGACTTCAACATGCTAACAATGGCTTTTGCCACTATTGTCGGATGATCAAGGGGATATAGACAGGCTAAGTGAGTGGACAAGAACATGGCAATAGGAATATAATGTGGAGAAATGTGAAGTTATCCACTTTGGTTGGAAAAATAGAAAAGCAGAGTATTTTTTAAATGGTGAGAGATTGGGAAATATTGGTGTTCAGGGGGACCTGGGTGTCCTTGTGCACGAATCACTGAAAATTAACATGCCGGTACAGCAAGCAATTAGGAAAGCAAATGGTATATTGACCTTTAGGGGAGTTATCTCCAGTGTCCTGGCCAATATTTATCCCTCAACCAACATCACTAAAACAGATTATCTGGTCAGCATCACATTGTTATTTGTGGGAGCTTGCTGTGCACAAATTGGCTGCCATGTTCCCCACATTACTACAGTGACTCCACTTCAAAAATACTTCATTGGCTGTAAAGCATTTTGAGACGTCCGATAGTCGTGAAAGGCGTTATATAAATGCAAGTCTTCTTCTTTATTACAAGAGGATTGTGTATAAGAGTAAAGATGTCTTACTGCAACTATATAAGGCCCTGGTGAGACCACACCTGGAGTATTGTGTACAGTTTTGGTCTCCTTACCTAAGGAAGGATATACGTGCCATAAAGGGAGTGCAATGAAGGTTCACCAGACTGATTCTTGGGATGGGGGGAATTGTCCTATGAGGAGAGATTGAGTAGACTAGGCCTATATTCTCTCGAGTTTAGAAGAATGAGAGGTGATCTCATTGAAACATACAAAATTCTTACAGGGCTTGACAGGATAGATGCAGGGAGGATGTTTCACCTGGCTGGGGAGTCTCGAACACAGGGTCACAGTCTCAGAATAAGGTGTTGGCCATTTAGGACTGAGATGAGGAGAAATTTCTTCACTCAGAGGGTGGTGAATCTTTGGAATTCTCTACCCCAGAGGGCTGTGGAGGCTCAATCGTTGAGTATATTCAAGACAGAGATCGATAGAGTTTTGAATATTAAGGGAATCAAGGGATATGGGGATAGTACAGGAAAGTGGAGATGAGGTAGATCAGCCATGATCTTATTGAATGGCGGAGCAGGCTCGGAGGCCAAATGGCCTACTCCTGCTCCTATTTCTTATGTTCTTATGTTCTTTTGCCCAAATTGACACCATGGTGAAGGTATGCAAATTAATCTTTATTACTGGACATAGCAATGGAGTCTCTGCCTTTTTAGTTGCATTTAGAAATGAGAGGTTAAACCAGAAATAAGTTGGCCTGGTGGTAAAATGTCAGGGGTCTTGACTGGACAATGATGGATTTAACTGAGATTTTTGGCCTGTTTTGGTGGTGCTTGCTAGACTACTAAGTAATCATGAGTGCCCTGTTTCACATTCCACAAATGAAAGTTTCCTGATTTTACAAGAAAACTCCACTAAACAGCAATACAGACACACACAGTAAGTCTGTATTTTCTGAGGAGAAAACACCATTTTAAAAATAACATACATTGGTAGCAAAATGGGCAACTGCACTTGCGCTTGTTTTCCGCCGGTTTTTACATAATTAAGGCAAAAATAAATGAGCTCCACAGGAAATTGTGCCGTGAGTTCCCGTCAGCAAGATCGGTGCAGAAACTGGTGTAAATTTCAGCGTGATTTCTGCGGAAGTGCAATCCAGGAAATTGGAGGACTTTATTTCCGATTTGAAGCATTGCACTTTTTTCTTTTTATCAGCTCTGCATGTGTTCTTCTAAACTTTCACTAAGGCCAATATGGCAAACAGTGTATCGGAATTTTGTTTCAGAAAACAGGGATTGGTTGTTTTGAAAATTTAAATGGAATTTCTGTTTGCAATAAATGATTGTTTCATTTAATGCTTTATCTGTACTATATAGAAATAAAAATGTAATGCATATTGTTTTAGGCCAAAACTTTATTGTGTGTAAAATAAATACCAGAGCTTTTGGCAGCAGGCACAAACACCTAACAATCTTCCATCCCATTTCCCTTTTGTTTCTAAACACAGAAAGCTGATTAACAATGGGCTCATAGAAGTACAAAGTCATGCATTTAATGGAACAGATTTAGATCATCTGTAAGTTGCTGGTTTGGTTTTGTCCAAAAGTCATTATTGTAGTTTAAGAGTTTGTGCTGTTGCAGGATCACACAGCACACGTGTGTCCTTTTGTATGGCGACTGTTCAGGAGCTTTCATGATTTTTGCCTCTTTTCACAGCAATCTCACAGGTAACCAGAATCTACAGAAATTGCATGATGATGTGTTCATGGGAGCAACAGGTCCAACTGTTCTGTAAGTGAAATGTCATTACAACATACATAAACCTGCGAGGGCGGGAATGATGGACATTGGCAGAACTGACTGGCCTCGTCCAACAACAGTTTCAAGTATAAAAATATAAAGAGCAGTGAAGCTAATTTTGATAGAATATTGGCAGGTAATGTTTGTTAGATTGATTGGAGTGAAACTTAACCTGATGTTTTTTTTGAATATTTGTTCAGTAATTCCATGATTGAACTGTCCTCTCCCTCTCAGAAAAGAAATAACAATTTCCTACTTAAATTTCCTTACCGAGTTTAGTTCCGTTCAGCTTGAATTGACTCAATCCTATCAATGTGAAGCAATCCTCTCAATAAGTGCTCTGAGCGACTTTTTGATCAAGAATTTAAATTTCTGACCCCTCCCCCATACCTTTCCTTTATCTCTAAAGTTTTAAATTCGTCAGATGCTTTTTTTTTGTTGATGTACGTTTCTTATTCTTTCTCTTTAGACCCTTCTGTGCTACGAATTATTCCCACAAAGGATGAACAAGTATTCTTCTTAAGTGTCTTTACCCATCATTGTTCAACCAGCCAATAGATGGAATACTACAACCTTACATTTGGACTTGGCTTCCAATGTTCTCTCCCTCTTTGTGGAAAGTTCCTCACCTCTACTAAGCATCTGCGTAAACAGAATCACCTTGTGGCGATTTGTGTGCACTATTCCACACCCTGCCACTTCATGGCTTAGCCCATTGGTGCACCATTTTTTTTATTCGTTCATGGGATGTGGGCATCGCTGGCAAGGCCAGCATTTATTGCCCATCCCTAGTTGCCCTTGAGAATTTAGTATATCAATATAGCCTGTGTATTAAGAAATTAATTTACCAATCTGGCTTTGTCTGACTGTATAGGCTATACTTACTAATTAATTCATCGATATTTTATATCTTCTCTCAGTATTGGTAATTATGCATTACGTTTTACAGCACTTCCTTTACGTTGATGGACAACATTATATCAACATTGTTAGCAGATGGGGGTCTGATTTTGCTGTGACCCCTTTCATTGGACTAGAGTCAGGTGGAGCAAGCCGTGCCAGATGTCCAATGAAAGTGGTCAGAGGCCCAAACCATTCTGATGGATGGGTCTCATTATTATTTTCACGGCAAGCTGCTCACCATTCGAGGGGTTGGGGGTGGAGGGTGGGGTGGGGGAGGTGTGGGAAATCCAACGCCTCCTTTGTGGAGCTGAGCCGATAATGTAAGATAAATGAAGATGGTGACGACCCCAAGGAGGCCCGAGCATTGGCTGGATCAATTTTTGGGGGACCTGGAGAAGCATTGATGCTGCTCCTGGCCCCAACTTTCGAGCGGCTTCTGGTGGTCCATTTAAGGACAGCGGATTAGGCCGCTCTACATCCAGGACCACTGGGCGGAGCACGTGCCACCTATCTGAAGACTCCAATCAAAATGGCAGCAGATGAAACAACAGCAGAAACAAGATGACAATTCTGCACTCTGATTTTACGTGAGCTACTGCCCCATTCCTGCCCCAAAATGGGGATGAGAATCAAAGTCATAGTTGGCATTTTACTCTCAAAAACAAAATAGGAAAGGTAGGGCAGAGAACTGACACAAATACATGTTACAGTATTTCAAATCACAGTTTCATGCCATCTTTTACATTATACTAATCAGTTCTGTCTCTTTCTGTTTACTGTAGTTTAGGGTTGATCTTCCTGCTCTCCTCTGCTGTAGCACTGGACAGGCCCAGCTGCAAGCAGATTTGGTGTTCTGAGCCATTAACATGGTCCAGTTGCACCCCTAGCACTGGCCCATCCATCCGGCAAGGATGAGACATGGAACTCAGCTGCATGCAGGTCATGGAAAAGCAGGTTTGATGACCAGGTCTTAGAAGCACTTACCCAAGAAAATCAGGGAATGGAGGGAAATCCGTTATGGTACAAATTAAACGATCCCTGGAATTGCCTGTTGTAACCGATTTGGAAGCAGATTGCACACTGGGTGTAAGCTGTGACAAGAACCCAATGAAGCTGGAAAGATGTGAGGAAGAAAATGGCTGCTCTGCAGAAGTGGTTAAGGTAAGCCTGAAGTACTGTTTGAAAAGTCTAGTACCCACAACAAAGTACAACCTCTGAACTTGTAATCCATTGTGCTGAACCATGGTAGCCAGTAATACAAGGTTAACTTGTAGAGGACTGCTAAGAGAGAAACCGTGCACTGAATGCCTACTCTGTATGACCATACGTCAGCATAGGAGAAATACAATGAGCAACTGTAAAAACCAAATTGCAAACACTACAAAAAGCCCTAAAGGGGATTCATACAAAAATTTTTTGTCAGCCAAGCCAGTTGCATGTTACATGTTCATTTGGGGTCAGACAGAATGGCCTTGAGAATGGGCAGCTGCATGAACTCTCTGTGCTACATAAACTACTTGGTTACTTGAAGGACAAGATTGTACATAATAGAAGGGAGCAGACATAAATTGGAGAATATCTCAGGCAGTACAAGCTCTTGGCTCCTTTTGAAGCCATCACCCCCCAGTCACCATAAGGCACCAGCGCAGCAAAGGAGTAGGGGATGAAGCAGGAGGCTTCTCCAGGCTCAGAGCTATACTATCAAGAACCTGTCGCATTTTGCAGTCCTACTCAGTCACTAAGATACAGACACATAGGGCTGAATTTTGCCGGCGCCCAGAGGGCGGCTTCGGAGGCGGGTCCACTGTCAGAATAGCAAAGATTGACAATCAGTAGGGAAACCATAGAAACATAGAAACATAGAAGATAGGAGCAGGAGTAGGCCATTCGGCCCTTCGAGCCTGCTCCGCCATTCAATGAGATCATGGCTGATCATCCAAATTCAGTACCCTGTCCCTGCCTTCACCCCATATCCCTTGATCCCTTTAGCCTCAAGAAATATATCCAACTTTTTCTTGAATATATTTAATGAACTGGCCTCCACCGCCCTCTGTGGCAGAGAATTCCACAGGTTCACCACTCTCTGGGTGAAGAAATGCCTCCTCATTTCAGTCCTAAATGGCTTACCCCTTATCCTTAGACTATGACCCCTGGTTCTGGACTCCCCGGCCATCCGAAACATCCTTCCTGCATCTAGTCTGTCCAGACCTGACAGAATTTTATAGGTTTCGATGAGATCCCCTCTCAATCTTCTAAACTCCAGTGAGTATAAGCCCAATCGACACAATCTCTCCTCGTACGTAATTCCTGCCATCCCAGGTATCAGCCTGGTGAATCTTCGCTGCACTCCCTCCATGGCAAGAACGTCCTTCCTCAGGTAAGGTGACCAAAACTGCACACAATACTCAAGGTGCGGTCTCACCAAGGCCCTGTACAACTGTAGCAAGACATCCTTGTTCCTGTACTCGAACCCTCTTGCTACGAAGGCCAACATACCATTTGCCTTCTTAACCGCCTGCTGCACCTGCATGCTTACCTTCAGCGACTGGTGCACAATAACACCCAGGTCTCTTTGCACTTCCCCTTCTCCCAATCTATTGCCATTCAAATAATAATCTGCCTTCCTGTTTTTGCCACCAAAGTGGATAACCTCACATTTATCCACATTATAGTGCATTTGCCATGTTTCTGCCCAATCACCCAACCTGTCCAAATCGTACTGGAGTTTCCCGACATCCTCCTCGCAGCTTACCCTCCCGCCCAGCTTTGTGTCGTCTGCAAATTTGGAGATATTACATCCAATTCCCTCATCCAGATCATTAATATATATTGTGAACAGCTGGGGTCCTAGGACCGATCCTTGCGGTACCCCACTAGTCACTGCCTGCCACTCGGAAAATGACCCATTTATTCCAACTCTTTGCTTTCTGTCCGCCAACCAGTTCTCTATCCAAGTCAATACCTTGCCCCCAATCCCATGTGCCTTAATTTTGCATGCTAATCTCTTGTGTGGGACCTTATCGAAAGCCTTCTGAAAGTCCAAATACACCACATCCACTGGTTCTCCCTTATCTATTTTACCAGTTACATCCTCAAAAAATTCCAGTAGATTAGTCAAGCATGATTTACCTTTTGTAAATCCATTTTGACTTTGTCCGATCCTGTCACTGCTTTCCAAGTGCTCTGCTATTACATCTTTTATAATAGACTCCAGCATTTTTCCCACTACCGATGTCAGGCTTACCGGTCTATAATTCCCCGCTTTTTCTCTACCACCTTTTTTGGATAGTGGGGTAACATTAGCTACCCTCCAATCCATGGGTTCCGTTCCAGAGTCTTATCGAGTTCTGGAAGATGATCAGTAGTGCATCTACTATCTCTAGGGCCACTTCCTTAAGTACCCTGGGATGTAGACCATCAGGCCCTGGGGATTTATCGGCCCTCAGTCCCATCAATTTTCCTAACACCATTTTCCTACAAATACTGATTTCTTTCAGTTCCTCGCTTTCATCAGACCCTATGTTCCCCAGCATCTCTGGGAGGTTATTTGTGTCCTCCTTTGTGAAGACAGAACCAAAGTATGTATTTAGTTGGTCTGCCATTTCCTTGTTTCCCATTATAAATTCCCCCGATTCTGACTGCAAGGGACCTACGCTTGACTTCACTTATCTTTTTCTCTTCACATATCTATAAAAGCTTTTACAGTCAGTTTTTATGTTCCCTGCTAGCTTACTCTCATATTCTATTTTCCCTTTCTTAATTAATCCCTTTGTCCTCCTTTGTTGACTCCTAAACTGCTCCCAATCCTCAGGATTATTGCTTTTTCTAGCCAATTTATATGTCCTCTCCTTAGATCTTATGCTATCCCTAATTTCCCTTGTACTGGGATGAACAAATTCTGTAGCTCATCCATTTGGTCTTTGAATGTTTGCCATTGCCTTTCCACCGTCAACCCTTTGAGCGCCATTCCCCACTCAATCCTGCACAACTCGCTCCTCAGACCATCGTAGTTTCCTTTATTTAAATTGAGGACCCTTGTCTCTGAGTCAACTACTTCATTCTCCATCTTAATGAAGAATTCGATCATATTATGATCGCTCTGACCCAAGGGGCCTCGTACAACAAGATTGCTAATTAATCCTTTCTCGTTGCATAATACCCAGTCTAAGATGGCCTGATCTCTGGTTGGTTCCTCGACATATTAGTCCAGGAAACCATCCCGTAAACACTCAAGGAATTCCTCCTCCACAGTATTGTTACTAATTTGGTTGGCCCAATCTATATGTAGGTTAAAGTCACCCATGATGACTGCTGTGCCCTTATTGCACGCTTCTTTAATTTCCCTTTTAATGCCATCCCCAACCTCCCTCCGCCTTACTGTTTGGAGGTCTATATACCACTCCCACTAATGTTTTCTTCCCCTTAGTATTTCTCAATTCTACCCATACAGATTCCTCATCATCAGAGCTAATATCCTTCATTACAATTGTATTAATCCCTTCTTTAACCAGTAAAGCTACCCCACCTCCCTTTGCTTTTTGCCTATCTTTCCTGAATATCGAATACCCCTAGATGTTGAGTTCCCAGTCTTGGCCATCCTTGAGCCACGTTTCCGTAATCCCAACCAAATCATATTCGTTTACCTCTATTTGCACAGCCAATTCATCCGCCTTATTACAAATGCTCCTCGCATTAAGACACAAAGCCTTCAGGCTTGTTTTTTTAACGCTCTTAGACCTATTAGAATTATTATTTACTGTGGCCACGTTTGATTTAAACCGTTGATTTCTCTGACTGCCATTTTTGTTTTTCTCCTTCCTATCTTTTGCTTTGATCCCTGTTTTCCTTTCCTCTGTCTCTCTGCTCAGGTTCCCAACCCCCTGCCATTTTAGTTTAAACCCCCCCGAACAGTGCTAGCAAACCCGCTGTCAACCTGCCTCCACGTGAGTCTTCCAGGTGTTGGGTCTGTCAGCGCTGAACAGACCCAACATCAAGCGGCGGGGGAGGCAATTCACATCATCGAATGGGTTGTTAACATCCAATTAACTGTTATTTTAAGCCTACATTTCGATTTTACATGCTCCCCTATGGGTTACCCGTTGTCAGCTCAGCATGTCATGAGTGGATTCAGCATTGAATTATCTCATGACCTGACACATGCCAAAGTTATATGAAAGATCCCATATTACAACTGTTTACTTTCAAAACTCAGAAACTGTTGATTACTGCATTTGGAAGACATATTGAGCTTTCTGCAGCTTGCAAGTGTTTGGAGCCAACGCTCTATCCAGTCCCACTTCAATGGAGCAACCTCTCTCACCATTGAAAGATCGCTTCTGTCATCTCAACCTCACTTGCCATCTATTGAATCAGCATCATTGCCCTTGAAAATACCTCACCTTGGTCCTCAGAATCCCACCAAGATCAGCTCCAACACCAGTATCACCAGGCACACCAGCAGCAACAACAACAACAACACCAGCCTTCTCCGCAATCAACTGATGGTGCACAGGACACAGGGCATTAGCACCCGATCACATTGCTGCCCGGGACACTAGGGATGGCCTCACCATGGCCAGATTTACTTCACTCGACGCTGTACACCCTGGATGCCAAATGATGCACCAGGTTGGCACCATCACACACCAACACCATAAAGCATCCCTACAATGCCCAAGCCATTCCTTTCACACTCATCACCATTGTGGGGGGTACCATTATGTCTCACCGTTCACTGCAACTCACTAAGCCACTTCCAAAGGAACACATAAATCTGTCCAAGAATGCAAAGTGCTGAAAATAAAGGCTTCAATGTTTGACAGCACATTACCAGAAACTTCACATGAACATTGCATAAAACACCCAAGTGCCTACCCTTGTGTGCTGTTAGTTGGTTTGCTTGCAGTAGGATGAGGGTGAGTGTGAGGGGTGGCTAGTGAAATGTGGAAATGATAATGTAGATAGAGAGGGATGGGTGGAGGTGCAAGGTAATTTGGTGTGAGTAAAGATGTGCAGGAGTAGGGTAGGGAAGGCAGAGTGATGTGGATGTGATGAGTGGCACAGCAGGATGAGGTTGAGTGTGGCTTGGCAGTAACATTTCGTGATCTACTGACATCATTGAAAGGTTTGCACCACTTCAGCCTGGTCCTCCTGATGACATCCCTGCTTGTGCCCTCCTTTGCAATGTGCAACCAGGCTGTGTTGATCTCCTGGGGAGGTCTCTTCCACCCATTGTAAGGGAAGAGAATCTCCCTGCATGCTGTGACTCCCTCCATAAGCATATGGAGGGAGTCATGGGAGAGCCTGGGTGCAGCCGTGCACCTTTGTGCAGTGATTGTCAGTGTTTGTAGCACCTCAATGCTGTAGAACACTGACAGCAGAACTGTCAAGATCAATTTGGATATGGCCCCTTTAAGGAAACCGGCTGATGACGCGTCATCAAATGACATCATCAGACCCGCTTCCTTTTAATTGTCTGGGAACCTCGCATGGCAGGATTAACAAGCCCTATTAACGTAAAATCATTCGGAGAGTGCAGGCTGCAGTAGGCAGTGGGCTGGGACCGCGACACTGACACCGACTGCCCCGGACCCACCTCGGTCAGCGAAATCGCGACTGTAGTCCAGCTTCATCCACATACAATATATTGAAATGAAACCACAACTTGTAGGTGCTTATTTGATGCAACAACAAAAACTTGCATTTATATAATGCCTTCAATGTAGTACAGTATAATGTCCCAAGGCACTTCATTGGAGCATTATCAGAAAAATGTTCTCTTCTGTTTTTTCAGGCCTGGAATAACATCTCAGCTGCTGTACTTGAGCAAACCATCACCTCACAGCACTTTGCGCCATTCTCACCATCTTTACAAAGAACACAAATAGCTCAAAGTATACAGTGAGTTTGAGCAGCTCAAGGTGAGTGACAGTGCAGTGGTGAGGAGAAGTAAGTAGTGATGACAGCTAAAGAGCAAGAACCTGCTGGCCAAGGCCTAGCATCGTCCCCGTCTCTGCTGCAGCTCCGAGGGACTCAGACCCCACAAGACCTGCCTATAAAAAGAGATTACTGTCTCAGAAGGCCCATCTACAGGAGGCACCTGTGTCTGTGGAAAATAACCTGCAGGGTCAGGTGAGAGCGTTGGAGGAGTCTGCCAGCTGGATAGGCACAGTTACGGATGAAAGGTTGTCTGCAGTCCAGTCTGCTACGGAACTTCTGTGGTATGTGAAATAGAGCACTCACTGATGAAGGTCTGTTGTAGGAAAAATGATTCCTCGGAAACTAGACTTTGAGTAAGAGAGACAACTTTATTAAATGACAGAGCTCTGGGAGAAGAGTCTGCAACCACGCGGTCTGCGAGAGCACCTTCTCCCCGATTGTAGTACGTGCCGAGCTTATATACAATTCCAAGAAGTTGGTTTTAGATCATTTACATTCATCCAATCAATTCGTTTATTACCGCATATCGTTATTTTCCTCCAGTCAGGAGTTTACACACTTGTGTTGCCAATTCTGCCTCTTCAGGTCTTCGTTCCGTCTTGTTCCCCGGTGGAATGTGATTAGTTCGATAATAGTGTATTGATTTCTTTGTGGGTTCAATAACGAGACATTTATGAAAGAGAATGAGTTTTAATCTAAAGTCTGTTCAACTCTTTTATACAGCTTTTACAGGAGACACGATGCTGTGATGCATCTAGAACAAAACTGAAACTAAACTCCACTGCCTTGCTTGTCTCAGTCACATGACCTCTGCTGGTCAGGCACAAGCAATCAATACCTGCAATCATGCTGCTAAGGCATCATAATCGAACAGGCAAATACCATCTCTATTTGCTGATATCATTACATCTCCTTTCCTTAAAACAAAAGTATTTTACTTTTAACTAACAACATGTTTTCTTTGTATTAATCTGCATTTTAACTGTAACACTTAATGAACTTACATTATCATTATCATGATCAAGGTTTTTTAACCTTGCTTTGTGTGTTCACATGAAATATGTCAATACACTAGAACTTGAAGAAAGAATAAGATAACATTACTTCCTTCTATAACAATAGTCCTTAAATTTGCTCAATGAGTCTCTCAGGAGGCTTCACGTGTCTTGAGGATTTTCTGATTGATTGTCCTTGAATCTGAGTTGTTGCCTCAGATGATGGTTTCTCAGCTGTGTGATCAGGTTGTTCAACAGTATCAATCTCTTGACCTGCTGTGGCTGGTCCCATGAGAAGATCTCGACGATTTCTTCTCAGAACAGCACCCTCATCTGTCTGAATGGTGTATGATCTTGGTTGAACTTCACTCAGGACAGTTCCCTTCTGAGTCCATGTGTTTATTTTGTTTTTGAACCTTACTTGGTCACCAGTGTGGAGTTCAGGTAGGTTTTGTGTTCCTCTGTCATAGTAATACTTTTGCTTTTCTTTCTGTTGCTCTTTGAACTTCCTCACTTTCTCCCCCTCTTTTGTTTTCAGGAGGTTCTCCGGGATGGGTAGGTTTGACCTTAGTCGACGTCCCATCAGGAGTTGGGCTGGTGACATACCACACTCGAGCGGCGTTGTGCGGTATACAAGCATGCTTTGGTAGAAGTCAGTTCCACTGTCTTTTGCCTTGTACATCAGTCTTTTCACTGTGTTTGCGGGCTCTCCTGGATCAACAGCTCTGGACAACGTGTCTGCTGTATACATCAGCTTACCCGGTGTGTACGCAACATTCAGTTCATCATAGACTGTCTCTCCTTCGCTTTCCACAACGAGGACTCTCTTTACCAGGTTCAGTCTCTCACAGGCTTTTAAACCTAGTATGGCTTGCACATCCTTTGGCACCACGATTAATGCTAGCGTGTGCTCTCTGTCCTTGTGTGTCACTTTGACAATGCATCTTCCTTTCACTGGTATTTCAGTACCTGAGTATCCTGTCACTTTCACTTTTATTCCATGTATCTTTGGTCTGGGTCTAATTTTCTTAAAATCAGTCTCTGATATCACATTAACTTGTGCTCCAGTATCCAATTTAAATGGAATGTGTATGTCATTCACTTTTAGTGTCAACATCCAGTCTCTTTCTTCTTTTTTGTTTTCAGACACAACATCTACATTGAACTCCTCTATGTCGCTTTCATCTACTGCATGGACCTTGCTTTGTTGCATTTGGTTCTTACAGCAACGGGCATAATGGTTGTTTTTGTTGCAACTATTGCATTTTTTACCATATGCTGGACACTTTTTTGGTGTATGCTGTGTACCGCATCGACTACATGACTTTCGATTGTCCCTTTCATTTTCGTTCGCTGGCCACGCCTCTTTTTTCACATTGGCGCTCTTTTTGTTAAACGGTTTGTATCTGTTCTTTCTCACTGCATCCACGTTGCAGCTTTTGTCACTGAACAGCTCCTTTGCCTGCAATTTCACAGTCTCTGTAGCTCTACACAGTGCTATGGCTTTTCCCAGGTCTAGATCTTGCTCTCTTAGCAGTCTTTCCCTTAGACCATTATCCGGAATACCACACACCAGTCTGTCTTTTATCAGCGAGTCTGTCAGTCCCCCAAATTCACACGATTTGCTTCTGTTTCTCAGTTCAGTCACATACTGATCAATAGTCTCACCCGTTTTCTGTACACATGTGAAAAATCTGTGCCTCTCAAACGTCACGTTACGTTTAGATATGCAGTAGGCCTCAAACTGTTCCATTATTTTATCTAACTTCACTTTGTCTCCATTAGCAGTGAATGTGAAGTTATTATACACCTCCAGCGCTTCATCACCCACGACATGTAAGAACAGTGATGATTTCTTTTTATTACTTTTCTCGTCAGCTCCGATTGCCGCTAAATACAGCCCCACACATTGTTTGAATCTCCTCCAATTTTCAGCCACATTACCTGTCAACTGAAGCGTCGCCGGTGGGTGTAAACCTTCCATTTTTCACTTCGTTAGCTATTCTCCAATGGTAAGCAACGATGTTCTCTTTTGGCTTGCTAATTTGTGGAGAGCTGATTTAACTTCAGATTTTTTCTCTTCTGTTCTCTTTCAGCCACTTCTGACACCATGCATTGATTGCTTTGTGGGTTCAATGACGAGACATTTATGAAAGAGAATGAGTTTTAATCTAAAGTCTGTTCAACTCTTTTGTACAGCTTTTACAGGAGACACGATGCTGTGATGCATCTAGAATGAAACTGAAACTAAACTCCACTGCCTTGCTTGTCTCGGTCACATGACCTCTGCTGGTCAGGCACAAGCAATCAATACCTGCAATCATGCTGCTAAGGCATCATAATCGAACAGGCAAATACCATCTCTATTTGCTGATATCATTACAAATAGGATACAAGTGATTAGTTCGATGATAGGATACCAGTGAACCTTGTTAGTCCTCAGTGATCCAATTAGTCCCAGTCAGGACACGAGACGAACTTTGTTCCAGCCATGCGTAAGCGTGGCATGTCTCACTGTGCAGTGATTCAATTAGTCCCAGTCAGCGAATTTGTTGTTTGTGTCTTTTCCAGCAAAATCTTGTCCAGCAATCTTGTCCAGCAAAATTTTATTCTAACAATCCCTCCTCTTGGTCCTGGAGCACGATTCATTTGCTCCCAGATGACCATCCTCGGTCCCCCTTTCGTCAGTGCTTACAGCCATTGGCTTATGTCCGGGGGTTCGGTTGTTCCTTCGACAGTGTCGTATTGGTGATCTTCGTCCCTTGGTGGCAGGTTGGTGTGTTCCTCCTCAATAGAGGCGATCGGCATCACGGTTTTCATAGCAGTTTGGCAACACAACTTTATAAGGCTCAGCGCACAACACATCAACATACAAATTACAACTATTATTATTATCCCTTGCATCATCCACGCTCCCCACCCGGTTTTCCCTAGCAACCAATCAAGCCACCCTGTGCTTGTGGGTTGATGGAGCTTCTTTATTTCTTCTTGGATATGATTTGCTAGGCTCGTGATATTCTCGGAGCTATCTGGGACATATGTACAGCAGTCTGTCCCGATCAGGGCACAGGTGCCTCCTTGCGCCGCCAACAGATAATCTAGGGCTATCCTATTCTGTAAGGCGGTGGTCCGGATCGCCACCATTTCGGCACTCATTTCTCTCAGGGACTCAGCCGTATCGTTGGCTATTTGTTCGAGCACTGCTGCCATGTTTATGGATTCCCTTGCTATTTTTCCTGTTCCGTACCAGGGGGAATGCTATAGCCCAGAATCTTTCGGTTTCCGTAATAGCTCTCTTAACACGCTTGGCTGGTTGCCATAACGACTGGTACCCGTAGTGGTGGGTTAGGGAGGATAAATAATGGATGTATGGTACTACGTATCCTATATAGCATGACCCAGTCCAGGTTCGTGGAAGCCATGGATGCGCCTTATATCCGCAAATGAAATAGGTATTATTATAGGCCTCAAATTTGTTCCAAAGTTGGTACATGATCCCAGGTATTCCCCTCCAGGGTAGATTGCTAGTCCGGTTTAGCACTTCGGATAAATTAAACGTTCCCATGTAGGGCCATTCTAGGGCACCTGGTGGTTTAGTACTGGTTTTGGTTAAAGTGTAATTATACTTGCACTTACTCCATCCAACCACTAACCCTGTCTCGTCATAGTTTACCAAGCAGACTTCCCCCTCTGCATTGTTTAGTTTTCCCCCTGTGCTGACTAATAGCTCTTCTGGATACCTTCGATTATCGTACTGGGGATGAAACCATCCTTTAAAGTTCGTGGGGTTATACCCTGCCTGTTTCCACTCATGTTCCAGCTGATCTGGATTCAAGCTATTTTGGGTTTGTATGGTATCCTCCTTATTCCAGGTGGTATTAGAGTATAATAACCACCCTACCATCTCCTCTACCTTAAAGGGGATAGGCCTTAATGGGATTCCTCCCCCCGTATGGGTGGTCACATGGGCGCACACCCAGCAGGAGCTTTGGCCCATTTTTTTCGCATGGACATATGACATATACAGAAAGGTATTTATATGCAATCCTCTCTCTTTACGTAAATGGGGTACCGCGCTTCCCGTGACAATATGAAATAACGCCATTACCCATAATACTCTAAACATGATTAATATATCACTACAGTCCAGTCTTTACAGGAATGTTATGACAAAGGGTATGCAGATCACCTGTAAAACAGATTCAGAAAGTAGCCAGACAGTTGTCTTTATATACTTTCAATTGTGTCCAATGCTTCCATACTCCTTTACCCCTTATGTCTAGACAGGCACAGGTATCCCCACTAATTATGATTTCATATGGCCCACTCCATTTTGGGGCGAACCCTGGTTTGCTGGGCAGAGTTTTCACCATGACTTTACTACCCGCTGAGGGAACATAAGCCGTCATTGTGAGCTCTTGTGCCCGATCCTTGTCCTCCTGATTATCGCGGACATTCTTTCGCATCTCCTTTAATTGAGTGCTAAGTTCCAGAACATATCGTTTTAGTCTATCTTTTAAAGGGCCTACATCGGCCCCACCTGTTATGATGCCTTCTGGCAATTGCATCGCCCTTCCTGTCATCAATTCATAAGGGGTCAAGCCTGTCGTTCGGTTTTCAGTGGCTCGCAGCTTCATTAGGATAATGGGCAATACTTCAGTCCAGGTTTTCCCCGACGTCTGCATTGCCTTTGCCAATGCATTTTTAAGGGTTCGGTTCATTCGTTCCACCATGCCCGAACTTTGAGGGTGGTATGGGATGTGGAATTTTTGTTTAATTCCCATTAATTGGCATACCGTTTTTATGACACTCCCGGTAAAGTGGGTACCTTGATCAGAGTCCATTTGAATTGGTATTCCCCACCTGGGGATTACTTCTTCAGCTAAGACTCGCAATTTCGCGTGGGGAAAGCCTCTACCCAGCGGGTGAATTGGTCTATGACCACGAGGCAGTATGTTTTGCCATGTGACGGTGGAAGGGGACCTGTGAAGTCTATTTGTATATGCTCCCAGGGCCCTTGTGGCCTTGGTTGATGTCCCATTTTGACCTTTATGGGTCGCCCGGGGTTATACTGCGCACAGGTGATACATCGATGGCAGTATCTCGCGATATCTCTTCCCATCCCCTTCCACCACCATTCTTTGCTGAGGCTTCCCATCATCGCTTCTCTCCCTGAGTGTACAAGCCCATGGTGGAGTTCTAATAGCGTATTTTGAATGCACTTGGGGGCCATTACCCTGTTATCCTTTCGCCAGACATTATCGCTTCCCCGCTTTGCGCCTTGTTCTTCCCACGTACCTTTTTCGACGTCGGGGGTGTCCTCATGGAGTTCGTCAATACTTATCTCGTCCTCGGAGCTGCTCACAGTGGCTATTGGTACTTCTTCGATCCTTTCTTGCTCTAGCGCCCTTTGTGCTACTTGGTCCGCAGCCTGGTTCCCCTGGTGATTTAACCAGTCCGGGCTAGTCCGGTCCGGTTCCCTCTGATGTGCCTTAATCTTAATTACTGCTACCTGTTGGGGTTTGTCGCTAGCTTCTAGGAGGGCTTCTATCCTCAGCTGGTGTTTTATGGGATTGCCTCCCGTAGTAATGAATCCCCTCCTACCCCATGCAGTCATATAATCGTGGACCACCCCAAAGGCATACCTACTATCTGTGTAAATGTTCACGATTTTATTCTCTGACAACTCTAGTGCCCTGGTGAGAGCCACTATCTCTGCTACTTGGGCCGATAGGCCTCCATCAATCCGTCCTGACTCTACGGTTTTTAATTCGCCATTAACCACCGCCCACCCCGTTCGGGGCAGCCCATCTATATACTTGCGTGAACCATCTA
The DNA here is from genome assembly GCF_052327205.1 of Somniosus microcephalus. Lineage (NCBI taxonomy): Eukaryota > Metazoa > Chordata > Chondrichthyes > Squaliformes > Somniosidae > Somniosus > Somniosus microcephalus. Next base: position 84,582,962 of record NC_140989.1, on the reverse strand, counting down.
CGTACAACGTCTCTTCCGCTGTCGCTAAAGGGGTGTCTTTTATCCTATCTTCTTCCAGGTTCATATCTACGTCCCCACAGCTGTGGGGCTCCCCAGTTCCCAGTATTCCTTCTGCCGGGTTCTCCCCTGTGTCTCTAACAATGGTTACTGCTTTACTCGGAGGGAGGAGGACGGCCTCCCACTTGGCACGTCTCATGTTCGAGACGGATCTTAATTTCCTGGTATTCAGCATCTCTACCAGAGTGTGTTTAGTGTGCAATATAATGTTTCCTGTCATTACTATCGGCTCACTAACCTTTACTGCCCAAGCCGCACAAGCCAATGCAGCTATGCACCGGGAGAGCCCTGTGACTACCGGTCCCTCCGCTGTGGAATAGTAGGCGACGGGCCTTCTTTTATCCCCACGATCCTGTGTAACTACTGCTGTGTAAAACCCTTCTTCATTGTTGCAATGTATGTGGAAGTCCTTACTCATATCTGGCAGTCCTAGCCCTGGGGCTGATACTAGCTCAGACTTTAGTTGAGTATAAGCTTCCTCTTGTTCCGGTCCCCAATCTATCGGTTCCAACGTGGGTTTACCCCCTTTCACTAATCTTTGTATAGGTTCTGCTAATTTAGCGAACCCCGGGATAAAATTTCGACTCTAATTAAAGAGCCCCAGTACCTTCCTGACTCCTCGTACTGTTACGGGTCTCGGCATGCCCTGGACAGCGTGTTTCCTGTCCTGTGACATTTCTTTAAGTCCTTGGGAGATTAGATGTCCCAGGCATAGGACCTGAGTTTTTCCTATCTGTGCTTTTTTAGGGCTTACCTTGAGGCCCTAGGGCCTCTAGGGCCCTTAGTACTAAATATAGGGTTGCCAGATGGTCTGCCTTCGTTTCCGAGGCTATTAGTATGTCATCGACGTACTGCAAAATAGTGCTTCCTTTAGGTACTTCTATCTGTTTTAGGATATCACTCATGACACGGTGAAAAATAGCTGGGCTATCATGGAATCCCTGTGGCAATCGGGTCCACGTATATTGTTTATCCCCTACTGTGAATGCAAATTTCTCTTGTGATTCCGGATCTAATGGGAGCGCCCAGAGTCCGTTAGCTATGTCTAAAACGGTGAATATCTTCTGTTCAGGGGATAGCCCATTCAAAATTGTTGAGGGGCTGGCAACGATGGGGTGTAATTTAGGAGTGACCCTGTTGAGGGCCGTATAGTCTATAGCCAACCTATAGCTCCCATCAGGTTTCTCTACTGGCCATGTGGGGGAATTAGTAGTGCTCGTGGTTTCCCTTAGGATACCCCTTTCTACTAGCCCCTTCACTATGTCCACGACTGCCTTCCTGGCCTCCGCCTTTATTGGGTACTGGCAGTGGGATTTGTGTTCTGGTCCGGGAATCTTAATAGGGTCGATACTAGCTTTTCCTGTATCTAACTTTGTTTCAGCCCATACCCCAATCACGGAATCACAAATGGCTCCGTATCCTCCCGTATCTTCGTGCCAGTCCCTGGTAGTTACGGCGGCCACCTCAAGGGTGCCAGTGTTATTTGCCAGTTGTCTAATCTTTTCCTTACGGCCATCTGCCTTTGGCCCTGTTAACCTTCCTTTGCCACAATCAATTATTGCTTTGTACTCCCTCATTATATCATTACCTAATATTGTACCTTCATTATTTTTACACACATAGAATTTCATGGGGAGGTATATATTATCGATTTCCACCAGCTGCGTGGTGCTCAAGTGAGCTGGCACTTTAGTGCCATTGAGTCCTCGCAGGAGTATTGACTTACTAGTCATGGGGAGGGGGAGGTTAGTGACGGAAACTGATGCACCTGTGTCCACCAGCATTTCACATTGTCGGCCCCCTACTAGTGCAGACACATAAATTCTCCCCTCCCTTTTACCTTTTATGGGGGCCACCGGACATCAACTACTACGCTTATATTCCTGCCATTCCTTATATTCTTCGGCGGTTAGGGTGTTTTGCCCCTCACTAGGCCTGCCGTGTTTTCCGTAACAGGCGGCCTCTAGGTGCCCCCATTTTCCGCAATAATTGCACTGTTTGTCAACTTTCTTCCCTTTGCATTCTTTTGCAAAGTGGCCCCTCTTTCCACAGTTGTGGCATGGTCCTTTCTTGGGTCGGGTTCCAGATTCCCAATTAGTCACAGCTGCTACCATCTCTTGCTTTACCTTAACCTTATCCTTATCCTTATCCTCCATCCCACTTCCATCTACCCCATTCTACCAGGTCATCATAGTTTCTGGCGGTTACTACCCCCATCTTAATGATGCCTTGGTGTCTGGGTGACAAGCCATCCTTAAATGCCTGTATAAAGGCCGGGTCCGTCCTAATGGCATTTTGTTGGCCCGAGCTCTCTTGGTAGATATTGAATAATCGTTTTCCTATTCTGACGCTCCCTCACCCTTTTGTTGTTTGGTTGTTGTGATTCTATTCCAATTCGTGGGGGAATCACCTAGGACCCTCTGGACTTCTGTCTTAAAAAGGGCAAATGCCAGCTGTTGGGCATCCATTTCATCAGTGAGGGCTACCGCGTGTGTCCAACGCCCTCCGCTGTAGCCTTGAGCGGGTTGAACTGCATGCCTGCCTGCCACAAGTCGCCACTTGTCCGCAGGGCAGGCTGCTCGGACCAATTGGTGAATATCCCTTAGGTGCAACTGGTGCCCTACCCAGACGGCGTTAAGTTTCGTCCAGAATTTAACATTCTGGCTCCGGGGCTGGAGTTTTCCTAAGACGGTCATGATCTGTTGTCTTTCCCCAGGAGTGAATGGTTTGTAACTGGCGGTGGGATTAGCCAATGTCCCGCCCTGACTCACAGGAGCCATCTCGACTATTTCAACATCCCCCTCGCCTGCAGGGGCTGTTGGTTCTGCACTGTAATATGGGGGAAGGGAGGTGGTGACAGGACAGGTCCCCATTCGCCCCCCCTCGCATACCTTACACTCTAATTCCTTTATAATCTTTGCTTGACATTTCGCCTTTGTCTCTAGTTCCGTAACCATCTGTACTTTGTCTTGTGCAACTTTCTTTATTACGTTTACTTGTTCAATGAGTCCTGCTAGTTGGTGTACTAATAACACTCCTGCCTTCTTGGTTTTATCCTTTGTCTGTTTAGTCAACCAGCTTCTCTGGAGTTCTAAAGTCTGTGACACATCCCAACCGTCTTTCTGCATCTTCTTAATTAACGACTGTCGGTTTGTCATATAAGAATATGTGAGGGAGCCCGAAGGTCCCCTCTTAACTTCCTCACCTGACATCGCCGCTGCTTCACCGATCGTTCCTTCGTGTCTGGAGATCTTATCCTTAGAGAGCCCCCCTATTCTTTCCTTCCGAGAATACCCGAGCTTCTTGTCGCACTCTATGCCAGCGTTCTCAGAGGTCCGGGTTTGTCTTTCTCTCAAAACTGCCCGGACGTGTAACGCTTGCTTGTTGGACGGGGTTTCTACCCCTCCCCGGTGTCTGTTTACCTGATCAGGGTCCTACAACACCGACACTAATAATCTCCTAGTTCACTTAGCAACATGATATAATGCAGAAAAATGTTAACCATACTCGACTAGTATCATGACTTTAGAACACCTTGGAGTCTCGGCACCTACTTCATGGTCCTGGCCTTCGCGTGGGGCATTTGCCCTCTTAACAACCGGCCTGAGGCTAGGTGTCTGAGACAAGTGTCCTCCTGGTCCGAGGTTTTTCTTAGTTACTATTACACAAATACAAATACACAAATACAAATACACACATACAAATCAAGTAGTGTCTCTTACCCACTCAGTCTGTGTCCCAGATTCGTTTTGGTGCCGCTTCGCCGTTCAGTCGCCTTGTCGAGTGTCTCTGATTTATGGGCGGTCAAAAATCTGACTACTCACCCTGGTCACTGATTCGAACGACTGTTCAGCTCCGTGGCACCCTGCTCGCAGCGCCAATTTATTGTAGGAAAAATGATTCCTCGGAAACTAGACTTTGAGTAAGAGAGACAACTTTATTAAATGACAGAGTTCTGGGAGAAGAGCCTGCAACCACACGGTCTGCGAGAGCACCTTCTCCCCGATTGTAGTACGTGCCGAGCTTATATACAATTCCAAGAAGTTGGTTTTAGATCATTTACATTCATCCAATCAATTCGTTTATTAGCGCATATCGTTATTTTCCTCCAGTCAGGAGTTTACACACTTGTGTTGCCAATTCTGCCTCTTCAGGTCTTCGTTCCGTCTTGTTCCCCAGCGGAATGTGATTAGTTCGATAATAGGATACAAGTGATTAGTTCGATGATAGGATACCAGTGAACCTTGTTAGTCCTCAGTGATCCAATTAGTCCCAGTCAGGACACGAGACGAACTTTGTTCCAGCCATGCGTAAGCGTGGCATGTCTCACTGTGCAGTGATTCAATTAGTCCCAGTCAGTGAATTTGTTGTTTGTGTCTTTTCCAGCAAAATCTTGTCCAGCAATCTTGTCCAGCAAAATTTTATTCTAACAGGTCCAAAGCATGGAGGAATATCTCTTATGAATGCTTAGACTGGTGTTAAGAGGTCTTGTGCTAAACTCTTAGAGGCTCTCTTGCCCAGCTTCAACAGGCTGGGTGATTGGATTGAGAAAACCTTGAGGCGGGCACAGAAGAGCCTACTGCTCTTTTCACCTTTTTAATAGCTGCTACAACATCCTTTGTTTGTAGGCCAATATTTGTGAAATATTTTATGCGCTCTTAGCTCCAGCTCTTTGTCATCCTCTGAAACAATATGGATAAAATTGAGAAATGATAAAGGTGGCAAATTATTCATTGGTAACTGCTGTGGGCCACCAGTTCAAGGTGAGCAGATGGAGGTTAATGTTAGTTTTCAGATGACATATATCAATGTCAATGGAAATACACTACCTGATGATCATATCTCTTTAGTTACTTACTAGTTACTAAGTAGTAGGGACAGTTGTACAAGTGTCTAATGTTTTACTATTGATCGTGACCCTAGTTGTAGTAGAGGGTATTGTTTGAAATGTTAGAGCCAGGGTTAGTCCCCCTCTTTCCCACTCCCCCTGTCCTCTGTACTCTCACTGCAATTGGACCAAGTGGCACATGGGCACTCCCATTTTCTAGTGTTAGCAATGGCATATGTCTTGTGTGTAACAGTTAGTTGCTTTTTTATACTCTGTAAATTCTTAATACAGCATTCAGCCAAAAGATGAGCACATTCACATTCTAAATCATTCTTATTGGTATTAAACTCTTTTTCATTAATATTTGTAGAGTTATTGAAGTAGATGAAAATCCAAGTAATACATCCACATTGTTCTTTCCTTATATGTAAACAGAATTCTAGATGTCTTATGTCATCGGGAACATGATATACACCATGGTTTAGTGGAAATAATAATGATAACATACAAATCAACACTCTTACTATTTTAACAGGGATATTTCCAGAACTGGTATCACTGCGCTTCCAATTCATGGCTTGAAATCTATTAAGAAACTTATAGCTCGGTCTACCTACAACTTGAAAAGGTTACCACCTCTGGATAACTTTGTAGAGCTAAGAGAGGCCAGTATGACATATCCGAGCCACTGCTGTGCCTTTGAAAATGAAAATGCTAAGAAAAAGGAGTGAGTATTGTTTATTCTTTTACGCATGTGGAGTTAATGTAAATACTGAAACGGGAGGGCCGGCTTCTGAGAGATTGTAAATAAAAACAGAACATTCTAGAAATACACAGCAGATCAGTCAGCAACTGTAAAGCGAGAAGACAGGATATGACGTTCCAGGAATGTGGCCTTTATCAGAACGGATACTGCGTCTCTCCAGAATATTTTATTTTTATTTCATATATCCAGCATTTGCAATTCCTTCCTTTTTATTAGTCTGAAAGATTGTAGTGCCTCATTTTAATTAGGCCTTTAATTATTTGGGAAGGCCTTCCTTAAGAGTGCTTGCACGCAGAAAATGAATGTGAGAACAGGAGCAGTAAAAAAAATTGAATATGATGATTACATCTTCAGATCAACAGGTTAATCAATGATGCCGGATTATTTCCGAGAAAATACAATTATATAGGGCTAGAAATTCATTATAGCCAAGGAATGGGCAATGTTTAGACTAAAAGGGGCCAAAATTCCCCTCATTTGCGCCTCCGGTTGGAGGTGCTAACGGGGCACAAATAGCTTTGTGCCCCCCCTCCCCCCGAGGCGATAACCGTGCCTCCTGCGAAATTCAACGGGAGGTTAACGGCGGCGCTACCGGTTTTCACCCCGATCTTCTGCGCCCGGAGATCATGACATCATCTCCGGGCGCATCGCCCCGTTAGTGCTTCCGACGCAAAATTCCCGTTTTTTGCCTGCCTGTGCACCTCTGCTTTTTAGCGATAGGTTCAGCAGGTGTTTTCCAGTTGGTAGGCCGGTGGAGGAATGCTATCTAAAGGCGTCCACTTCCGGTTGTTGTTTGTGTCGGCCAGGACACCAAACGTTTTGCTGCTCAGAAGCAAAAAGCCCTTTTGATTATTGAAAGCATTTTTGAGATTTCAGAGTATGCTGCTGAATAAGGAATCTTCATTTGCATTAGGGTGTGATTTGTTGGTTATTAGGCAGTTCTTCTCAGAGCAATGAAAAGGGTCCGCAGTATGTGTCTGTTCTCCTCAAAGCAAGCAAAGCTGCAAATGAGCATCTGGTGAATGATCGGACCTCCCCTTTAAGAGCTGTAAAGAAGTAGTGTGAGTGATCAAATCTGTTTGAAACTCACCTGAAATTCGGCAGTTCTCGTGTTAACGCCTCTGTAGCACCCCACTGAGGACATTAGTACTTGATTTAGTGCCCCTCTTCCTTCCTGGGGCAATGTCAGGGAATTTAGGTGAGGCTCGGAATCATTAGTGCCTTTTTGCAGTTAGTGCCCCAAATGGCCCTCTAGGGGAATTTCACCCCCAAAATGATTAAGTAGGGGCAGGTGAAAATCATCTAGACTGCAGGCAAAATTCGTCCTCTCTCCTCGTTAAAATGATTGCAGTCAGAAATCTAGTCTAAAAACCCAAACTCATTGGCGTTACACTGAAAAGATGGAGCAATATCGGGTGTAGTCTAAACACAAGTAATGATTGCCACAGGCTTTTTTTACTGCTTAAAGGGGAGGTTCATTGATGCTGCAGCACCTATTCTCAGCATTGTTGGGTGTACTGCTGCCTCAACAACCATAACAAGAAGGACAAAGAGAAGGAGCACTTATTTACAAATACTGATGGCAGATCGCCGCCCCAGAGAGAGAGCCCGAGGATTTTCTGAGGAAGCTTTGGAGGCATTGGTTTTAGCGGTGGAGAGAAGGCGGGCGGTCCTGTACCAGCTGGCAGGAGGCCCTCACCACAAGTCTGCTGGACTATGTGGAGGGAGGTGGCACACTACATCACGGGCAGCACTGTGGTCCCCAGGTCCCACACCCAGTGCAGGAGGAAGTTTAACAAGCTCACACGGGTGGTCAAGGTGAGTGAAGGCTTCAACAAATGCTACATATCACCATCTGTACCACAAGCTTCACACAATGCTCAATGTACCACACCCCCAGCACTCACCCACCAACAATCTCTACCTAGCAACACTCACACCCACATCTCACACCTTGCACACAATGACAGCTATTCAACTATGGCAGGCACAAGGGTCATTAGTTATTAGAATTCATGTCATATGTGTGATATGTTTATAGATACAATTATTAATGGTGTTTGGAATATTTTGTGGTCTCTCTCATTTCACCTTTGCACCCAGGAGGATACTGTGATGCGCCATGAGACAGGGATTGTATGATGGGGATGTGGCAAGCTACAGGGATCTGGGGCTTCATTCATGTGAATCAGAGTCTGATGAGCCAGTCACGGACAGCCTGTCCAGAAGTCTGATTGTTTCGCTGTGTCCGCCCTCCCTCCTGTTCCTCCTGCTCCTTGTCCTCTTCCTCTCTGTCCTCCTCCTCCTTATCCTCCTCCTCATCATCCTCTTCCTCTTTGTCCTCCACTTACCTCCTGAGGTAATCCTGCAATCCTGCAACCCCCATGACTGTGATGAAGTGTTGTGAGCAGAAATCTTTTACAAATAATGAGTGACTTCTGCACTTGAATGAACATTCCCTGTCACCAAAAAAAATTGAAATAACTAAAGAGAGCTGTTTCAGTTGCAGGAAGTAGCAAACAGGCACTGAAACTGCAAAACCCTGTCAGGTACAGCTGATTGGAAATGATGCCTTTAAATATCGCTGCTGTAGCCTGCTTTCTGCTGGCAGATGCCAGCTCTCCCTGTCATTGTTCTGCACTGCCATTAAGGTAACTGGCTAAATCCAATGTTGGAGATTGGGCATCCAGTGAGCGTTGCACACTCACTGACATCACGATCTCCATCATGGCGAGCTCCCTGGTGATTGAGGTTACTGGGAGCACTACCGGCACCACTGATATGGTGTGTGGCACTGGAATCAGCATCAGCTCATTACAGCTGTCAGCGGCATTTCACCGCCATCTTCTGGCGCTAATGTGTGGTGCAAACCACACAAATTTTTCCCGTTAGATTTTTTAATCTTATCACCCTCCCCTTTGGAGTGTACCATTCCCTTCACCATCATCAGTCAAGCGGACATTCCAGAGACTAACTCCCAGGCCTCTGTGAATGCTGCCTCAAAGATGCAATAGAAAAACATCTAGAAACCAAAAATATAATGACGAGTAGTCAGCATGGATTTCAAAAGGCAAGATCATGCTTGACCAACCTTACTGAATTCTTTGAAGAAGTAACAGAAAGAATAGACTAGGGTAATACTGTAGATGTAATATATTTGGACTTTCGAAAGTCCTTCGATAAGGCACCGTACAGCAGACTCATGACTAAGATCAGAGCATGTGGAGTCAGGGGACAAGTAGTAGAATGGATAGCAAGCTGATTACAATACAGAATACAGAGAGTAGGGGTTAAGGGTAGTTATTCAGACTGGCAAAAGGTGGGAAGTGGTATTCCACGGGGATTGGTGCTGGGACCACTGTTGTTCACCATTTACATAAACAATTTGGACTCAGAAATCGGAAGTACAATTTCAAAATTTGCAGATGGCACTAAATTGGGGGGCGGGGTGGATGTATAGTTAGTACTGAGGAAGACTGCGATGAAATACAAGAAGACATTAATACTCTTGCAGAATAGATGTGTAATTGGCAAATGTATTTCAATATAGGTTTGTGTGAGGTGGTACATTTTGGTAGGAAGAATAAGGAGGCCACATACTGCTTGGATAATAAGGGTTTAAATGGGGGAGAGGAGCAAAGGGATTTAGGGTTACACATTCACAAATCATTAAAAGTGGCAACACAGGTTAAGAAGACCATAAAAAAGGCAAACTAAGTAATGAGGTTAATTTCTAGAGGGACAGAATTGAAAAGCAGAGAAGTTATGTTAAACTTGTATCGAACCTTGGTTAGAGTACTGTGCACAGTCTGGTCTCCATATTATAAATAAGATATACAGGCATGGGAGAAAGTGAAAAAAAGATTTACAAGGATGATACCAGAACTGAGAGATTATACCTATCAGGAAGGACTGAACAGGCTGCAGCTTTTTTCTCGAGAAATGAGAAGGTTGAGGGGTGACCTGATAGAGGTCTTTAAAATTATGAAAGAGTTTGATAGGGTAGATGTAGAGAAGATGTTTCCACTTGTAGGGGAGACCAGAACTAGGGGTCATAAATATAAGATAGTCACTAATAAATCCAATAGGGAATTCAGGAGAAACTCTTCCCCAGAGAGTGGTTAGAACGTGGAACTCGCTACCACACAGAGTAGTTAAGGTGACTAGCATAGAAACATTTAAGGGGAAGCTAGATAAACACATGAGGGAGAAAGCAATAGAAGGATATTTGATAGGGTTAGTTGCTGGTTGATTTCTTCCAACGGTTGCTACAATTCTACCAGTGTTTGGTCCTTTCCATAGTGGTTTCAAGTTGCAAAAGTGTACAGGGAGTGGTGTGGCAGGTGCTGATGGACTTTTTGCTGACTTCAAGGCTTCTGCACAAATCAGTTGCTCCAGGACATGGGTGCACTAGTAGGCCTTCCCCTTGGAACAGAGCATGACTGGGAGAATGAGCAGAGGCCACGCAGAGCAGGACAAGCTGCTAGAAGATAGAAGAGGGAGGAGGAGGAGGGGGAGAAGGGCATTCAGCAGGAGGCCATATTCGTCCAGGATGTTCAGGGAGCAATTCTCTACCAGAACCTCAACGATGAACAATGTGTGAGATGTCTGCGCTTCAGTAAGGACGTCCTCACTGAAATCTGCCACCTGCTGCAGCCACAGCTCCAACCTCAGAGCAGGCAAGGTCCGCATTGCCAGTGCCTGTGAAGGTGACCGTGGGGATTAACTTTTATGCATGTGGCTCCTTCCAGGATGGAGCTGGAGATATTTTCAACATCTCACAGTTTTCCTTCCACTATTGCATAAGGTAGGTCACTGAGGCTCTCTATTCAAAGAGAGCCGACAACATTTCATTCTCTCTTGCTAGAGTCAAGCAGGCATAGCAAGGACATGGCTTTGCACAGATTGCAGGCTTCCCCATGGTGCAGGGTGCCATTGACTGCACGCACATCACTTTGCGGGCGCTTCATGTCAACTCTGCCATGTAGCGGAATTGAACAGAATTCCACTCCCTCAACATCCAGCCGGCATCTGATCACAAGCAGCGCATCATACAGGTTAATGTTCAGTATCCTGGCAGCAGTCATGGTGCCTTCATTCTGCGGCAGTCCACTGTGCCAGCTGCTTTTCAGCCACCACGGCAAACCAAAGGGTGGCTACTGGACGACAAGGGCTATCTGCTGATGACATGGCTCATGACTCTTTTCACCCCATTTACCACTGATTCCCACGGCCACTGTGTGAAAGCATTCTCTGTTCTAGATTGGTGGGCACCCTCCTAATGATGGTAATCCCGTCAGGAGCTTGCCCTGCATATGTAATGTGCCCCAACCCAGAAAAATGAGTCAGAGTGAGGCACATACAGGGGGGCAGGTGGAAATCCTGACCTGTTGTGACTCCACTCCAAAGAGGAGAATCCCTCCCCCCAAAATATCTGAATGGTGAGACAGGTTAAAAAAAAACACACGTTCATGGCCAATGTTTGACATGTTTTACAATGAGGCATTAAAAGAAAGAAAGTAGAAGGCAATATTTTTAGTTTAAAGTGTCGACATGGAAAAAAATATAAGAAATTGATCTGGAGCAGTCCAACTCCAGGAGAGATATCCTGGCTGAACTTGCAGCAGTGCCCAGCCAATAGAGCCAGAACCAGATTGGGTCCCAGGCCAGTCTGAAGTTGCAGCCTTCATTGAAATGAATGCAGTGTTCCAGGACTCAGATGGTCCTGCCTTGTCAGTGATCTCATTAGAGTAGCTCTGTGAACCAAGGAAAGCAATGGTATTCTAATAATAGTAAAATATATTTCTTATATTTTTTCCATATACACATTGGGGTCATACTTTAAACCAGAGGTACTCCGCCCTAGATGTTCCTTGCTCTTTACGTACCCTAAGTGTTACTGATTCCAGGTTGCTCAATGCTCACTAGGATTGTTATAAAAACTATAACTTTTCTTTCTTCCAGATTACAGTGGTCTGCAATATGTAACAAGATCTTTAGCAAGAATTATGATTTCAGCAACACAAGCTCTGAGACTGAATCTGAGATCGGTTCCACACATTTGAAAAGATCTATGCAGTTGAACTCTGCTGTGCCTCAACAATATATGTTCCTTGAAAATGAGGCATGGTTCGACTTAAATGAAGATGAACCTTTTTTTGACTATGGTCTCTGCTCAGATGTAGTAGATGTGATCTGTAATCCAAAAGCAGATGATTTCAATCCATGTGAAGATATCGTGGGAAAAGACATTCTAAGAGTCATAATATGGTTAATGAACATTCTTGCTATCGCAGGGAATGTTGTTGTTCTCATAGTCTTATTAACCAGTCGGTATAAACTCACAGTCCCACGATTTCTCATGTGCAATCTTGCTTTTTCTGACTTTTGTATGGGCCTCTATTTGTTGCTTATTGCTTCTGTAGATATCCGAACCAAAGGTCAGTATTATAACTATGCCATAGACTGGCAGACTGGTGCTGGTTGTGCATCTGCTGGGTTCTTCACTGTTTTTGCCAGTGAGCTCTCAGTGTACACACTGACTGCAATCACTCTGGAAAGGTGGCACACAATTACTTATGCCATGCAGCTAGACAGAAAACTCCGTCTGAGGCATGCCATTGTGATTATGTGTGGTGGTTGGGCATTTTCTTTCACTGTTGCAGTACTGCCTCTTGTAGGGATCAGTAATTACAAGAAGGTTAGCATCTGCCTCCCTATGGACATAAACTCCCCAGTATCTCAGGCTTACATTATTTTCATTTTGGTACTGAATGTTATCGCATTTTTGATCATTTGTTTCTGCTATATTAAGATTTACTTAACAGTTAGAAACCCCAATTTTATCTCCACAAATAGTGATACAAAAATTGCCAAACGCATGGCCGTGCTAATCTTCACAGATTTCATTTGTATGTCACCTATATCTTTCTTTGCTATTTCAGCAGCTCTGAAGGTCCCTTTTATCACCGTGTCCAGTTCCAAGATTCTCCTGGTTCTGTTTTACCCAATCAATTCTTGTGCCAATCCCTTCCTGTATGCATTTTTCACAAAGACTTTTCGCCGAGATTTCTATATTCTTTTAAGCAGGTTTGGTTACTGTGAAATGAAAGCACAGCTTTACAGAACAGAAACAACATCCTCAATTCATAACTCCAACATGAGAAATGGTGCTTTGGCCTCTGTGCCACACTTTGTTCAAGGCACAGTATACACAGAGCTTCTGGTAGCCAATAATCAGCAACAGTGTGAAGCTCATAACCTCAATTCTCAAGAGTCCCATCAAACACTTACAGGAACCTATACTGTTAACTGACAGTGCATAGACTTTCCTGAATAGAATTTGTATTATTAACCATCAAAGAACCCAATTCCTGGAGGATTGCTGGTATCTTCTTGTTAAAATACCAAGAATTTATTATCTATTATTAAAAGTATCAGGATCCCGAGCCTCAGGTTAGCAAATTCTAATACATCCTTGCAACTGAGCAGTCACCACTAATTTGTGGCTAATCTTACAGGGAATGAATCAGTGGTTGTACAATACGGATTAGCACGGCCTAATTGCAGGCTACAGATTGCCTTGAGATTCTTATATGATTCAAGTAATCTTCAGAGACCCATTTTGTGCAACAAGTTATTAATATCATCATATTATAAATGCACTTGAGGTACTTTGTCAATTTAAGACTTGCTTTAAAGTTTACCAGATTTTATTGTTATTTATACAGTTTTAATGTAAAATAATAATGTTATTGTACTCTGGATTTCTTGTATTTGTCAGAGAAAATTTGCTCCTGAATGTAAACTACATCTTATGTTTTCCAGAACTTGAATGTTAACAACCCTTGCAACAGTAAAATCTGTTTCAACGGCCTCAATTAAAATTAAAACTTTCAATAGTGACCACTTAACGTTGAGCCAACACTAAGTTAATGATTCATATTTTAATCTGAAGTAGGTAATCATCTGTTTAATCACAATGGTGGTCAATGTCATGTTTGATTGTTTTATTCACTTTAAGTCTCAGTATGAGGCTGTTTCTATTATTAATACATTAAGGTGTGACAATTGGCTTTAGGGCACTGGGTGAGAGAGTGGGATATCAGCAAGGATTCTTGCTCCTGATTCCAATCCAGTAACCTCTAGATGGCAAGATTGCAATCAGGAGTAATCTGGGTGAGGGCAGGAGTGGGTTTAGTTCCAATGACCCACAAAGTCAAATAATCTTCAGGAGTGGAAAGGGAAAAAGTTGAGGAGGAATAAAAAGTGTTATCGACATTTTTTTAAATTATACCTTAAAATGTGTTTTACATGTGTTGATCATAAATGCAGGATTGTAACTCTTGAAAGGATTTTTTTAAAAATGTTTAATTACCCAAGAGTGGAGCTTGTACCTGTTGATTGAGATTTTTGATCGCATCTATGGATATCTGCGGTGATAATAAAGAACTTTATTGTCTTTGAGCAATATCAGTGTAGTATATTACGTGCAGTCAGTTTCTCAGCACCTTCACATGTGGATTTACAGAAGAGCTCAGTGGACGTGGGAAATTGTTGGTTTTGCTGCAGCTACTTGTGCTGTGCAATGACACGTGCATTAGAGTTACAGAATCACCAGATTTGAATGTCTAATAATCCAACAGTTCTGTAGCTGTGCTGTGCACCGTTCCTCAGTGTGAGGCAGGTAAACACCAATGCAAGAACCACTATATTGCCCATTTATTATTAATTTTTAATATTTATTACCTACTGTGAGAAACTCATTACTAAGGAGTGCTGGATGTCATATTATACACTGTGGACAATTCACTCCTGTGACTGTGTTGAAATCATAACTCATCACCCAGCTGTCTACTCTAACTCATTCTTTCCTAGGACCTCAAAACTCTTAACCTCCCTCAGTCTTTCCTTCCTCCTGCAATCTTTAGTGTATTAAAACCCACCCTTACTGTCAGGTAATCGGTGCTTCCTGATTTACATTGACCTGCATTTGTGGTCAGGATGACGGCGAACTGGCAGCGTTCACCGTCATTCCGCCTTCAAAACTGACCGCAACTTCGGGATTTGGCGCGTGCAAAATCCTGAAGTTGCGGTCTGTCATTGACAGCTCTGAAACAGGCTGCACTTCCCCCCTCGCATCCCCCAACAGAGTCGGCAATCTGTGTAATCACCAATGTCAGGGAAACTGTTGAAAACTTCGGCTCTTCCGCAGTAAGTACACTGTTAAATTGCCTGCTAAAAGTTAGACCCAAAGGGATTAGGTGTAATTGGGGTTTTGACAGTGTTATTACTGCTAAACAAATGTTAAGGGCCTGGAAAACTAATTTAAATTTTTTGCAGTGTGAAATTTGTCCATTTTAATAAAAATTAAAATGTTTAAGAAATTTTTCAAAAAATGTTTAAATTTTTTTGTCCATCTTTATTTCAGGTTTGCCTTTTCCCTATGTGAGAGCCCCAATCTTTGTTTTGCTCTCTAACGTTTGTAAAAAGTTAGGGGGCAAAATTGGGTCGCGACCCCTTTGGCATGCTAACTTCGCCGGGGCGCTAAAAGTAGCGTCCCGAAAAAATTAGCACCCCGTGCCCGAAATTCACTGGTGGCGCCCCAAGAGGGAGCTGGGGCACCACTGGAAGCACCCCGCCTCCCTCTTGGGGCGCCGCAGTACTGCAGGCCTTCCTCCTCTTATTAAAGGGGAGGGGCCTAGCGCAGCACGACCCGGGGCCCAGCTGGGCCACCAGGGATCGGAGTGCCGGCAAAAGAGCCCGGCACTCAAGAGAAGTGCCAGGCTCACGGGAGGCTTCACAGGAGGCCGGGGACAGCAATGGGGGCAGGTGCTGGCAGGCAGCCAGCAATAAAAATGGCCACCCAGCACCTCCCCTTTAATTTGTGCCACCCCGGCTGCAGGTAGGCCTCCTTGACCCTGTCGGACATAGCATCCAGTGGTAAGTCAGGGGGCGCTACCGAAGGTCGCAGCCAGGGCACGAGCGGGGTGCTGTGCATGGTGATGATGTCATTGGCGGAGGTGCAACGCCGCAGGGCGCTAACGGTTATCGCCGCCACTAACCTCCTGCTGAATTTCACGGGAGGCGTTAGCGGAGCCGCACCCGGGCGCTTGTTCCTTTGCGCCCTGTTAACGCCCTTTTAGGGCACTAACTGGAGGCACAAATCAACTGAATTTTTCCCCTAAGAATTATAAGGGCTTACTCACTTCCTTGCTCACTGTCTGTGAGAATTCTGACTTTTGATTGGCTGCTTAGATGTCCTGTTGTCACAGCAGTTCACACAAGGGAATCCCCATTAACTTCAGTTGATTTGAATTGAAGGTCGGAAAACCCGAAGTTCTCAACACAGGGATCGCGAGACCCTTGTACGAAGCGTACTTCAGGGCCAACAGCGAATGCCTTTGTCTTCTCTTTTACACCTTTCAGCCTTGGTGATGTCCTACATTATGGGCCTTGATTCTTCACTCTGCTTTCCCAGTTTAAATAACCATGCTCTGTATTTTAATTTTAAAAAGGTAGAAATTCAGATAGCAAGGAAGAGAAGTAAGAAACTATCAGGAACAAAATTAATTGAAACACATCTATGCCTCATTACTAGTAGCAAACAGGAACCAAATCACTACACCATTCCTTTTGCCACTATAACTGACTTAATTGCACAAAACCAGACTTAAAATCCATCCTCCCCCAATAGCTCAGTTGTTAAGTGGACTGCCCCACTGCGGAGCTGAGCCATATGAACTGGGACGATTCAGATCGGATCACCTGTCCATGCTGGGTTAGCAGGAGGAACACTAAACTTGTAACATTTGCATACTGAATTATCATTGGCCCGCAGGCATCTGTAAGGAATACCTATTATATTCACATCTGATCACATGCTGAATTGTCATTGGCCTGCAGGCACCTGTAAGGACTGCTATTGTTTTGAAAGACCCAGGCTAGGGGTCTTAACTCCATCTTGTTCCCGCTGTGCTGTATGATTGAGATCACAGACCTGATGCTTCAGAAAAGAGTTTAAACTGTAATACTCCGTTGTCCTGCAAGTTATTATTTTTGTACAAAGTGTGCAAAACAAGACAAAACTAACCTCTGTTCCTCTAAACTGAGAAGGGTAGCTGACATCCAGGGTTTCCATTCATGATCAAAATCCAGTGACCTCTGTGCATGGGCATAAATATCAGTGAAAAGTGGATCGGCCGCTGTTATGATGCCACTATGGTGGAGTTGTCTGCTAAGACTCACTGTTGTGTTTTTATTTCCCCAGTTTTATAGAATTATATGAGGCCGGGTCAGTTATTCCAAAATAATTGTAGTGTGATCGGAAGCAGTAGGGCTTGAGGTGAGTAGGAGGCAGTTGAACTGATGGCAGTTGGTCTGATGGCTATCATGTTTGTCATCCACTGCGTTTTCCTCCTGCTGGGGAAGGCACTCTGTAGTATAAATAAATGGCTTTCACCAGCAGGAGGATGAAACTACAAATGTACAGCTATGCTCTCAAGAGCAATTGTACACCATGAGGTATCACTCACACTCACTTGTGATTTCTTTCTGACATTCCAAGTGAGCCAATACTGAAACAATGACAGTGTAGAAATATAGCTGTTTGGATCCAGAATTCATGAAATTTGGTCTAATTTGTATAACCGCACTTTGTATGAGGACAAACCCCACACATAAGAATGTCAATTATCCCACTCCTGTTGCCTACACTGTCAATAATCTGTGTGAATTTTCTTGGGAGTCAAGGCTTAGTTTTGCATAAATTAGTTAAAATGCAATTGGTGTGTTTTTCATTGTTTTTTAACAGGGCCTGGATTCTTGATTTATAAGAATATAAGTAGCTGTCATCTGGATAGCCAGTACTTGGTCGAATTTGCTAACTCTGCAGTTCTGATATTTTGTTTTGGATAAGGAGACCGTTGGGTGTTAGGTGTCTTGTGTCTGGGAAGCCAGCAGGGATCTTTCTACAAGCATTTTTTTCAGGAATATCTCACTTTTACAATGGGAAGACACAAGCGCCATTTGAAAATACTGGGAACTTGATTAGCTAATTTAAGTAGACCAGAAGATCAGTGGCAGACTAATTATAGGAGTCATCAAGATTATTCACAAATTTCCATTATCCATTGGTGATGTCCTCTCCTTTATGGCAGATAACCAAGGTCCTGCTGTGACATGAAATAGTCTTCATCATATCAAATACCCACTTTTCTAGTGCTGATTAAATGATTGGGATTGTCTGAATGGTGTTACATTAAACTGAATTATTCAAAGTGCCTTGTTACCATCAAAATTCCAATCTTATATATATATGTAATATGGGAAAGGAATCTGGATCAAGGTTGCAGATTGTTATCCTTTTATAGTCAACAAACATGTTTTCATTCTCCTCCTCCTAAATTGGGTCTCCAATCCCAAAGTAGCTTTCTGATTGATTGACTCTTAATGTTCTACATGACAGTTACCCTGACATGTATAGAAGTTTGATAGGTAATGCATTAAAAAGCTGATTGATGAATTGCCTAAGGCTCTAAAAAGATCTGCCCATGAAGATTGACTGATCAGAAAGCCTTGATTGCCATGACAACAGATTGGGTTATGCTACTGTTCCCAGAGGGAATGTTTTGCCAGAAGAGACAGAATGTTTCATGTAGAAGTTTTATTTCCCTTAAAAGAATTTGAAGTGTACATGTATCATACCAAATGAATTATTGAGCATGATTGCTGACTTTCTCAGCTTCCTGACATCATCAACCCTGGTTTTAGTATTGACAATCAACAACATGGAAGCGACAACATCTTTGTTTTGATCAACTTGAGTTTTTTGGACTATTTTCTGCCCATTCGTCAAATTTGATGACAAGTTGGTGCATCACTGGCTTTATCTTGTCACTGAGATACATATCACTCAGTACAAGCACGTTGGATAAAATGACAAATTATGCAATAAAACTGGAAGATAATTTGAGAAAACATTTATGTAAATAGCCTGTATATTTCCCAATGTCGGTGTTAGATCTTTATATGTCACTTCTGTATATATGCCGTTCTCTGTGGGAGCACTCGAAACAAAGTATGTTGTACAGTCCATTACATACAGTTTGTGCTTTTTATTCCTAAAGTTTAATCCTTTGAATAGAGAAATAGAGCAACCTTTGAATAATTAGCATCTACAAAAGCAATTTTACACATTTTCAGTGTTCAATTTTTACTTATCTTTTTATTGGCACCTCCAGCAATCCCCTTAAAGACTGTTGGTTTGGTTGATTTGTGTCTGAGGAAACTGACCGCAGCATGCACGCCTCCAAACCAGTGCTTCTGGCATGTCCTCTCTTGTTGCTCAGCTGAGGATTCTCCTCCACTATGGTAGACAGGACCCTTGACTGAGTCTGTCCTATTTGCCATGATTCTGCTCTAACCTCTTTCCCCTGTCTCACAGCCATGCTAGTGTCCCTCATGTCCTCAGCTTCCACCCCACCAGTCATCAGATTTACTACATCATCTTCTGCCATTTCTGCAAATCGCAACATGCTCCCGCCACAAAATACATCATACCTCCACTTTCCAAAGGGACCGTTCCTTTTTCGACACACTGGTTTACTCTTCCACCGCTCCAACAACCTGTTGCCTTTCCCCTGGCACCTTCCAATACAAATGTAGGAGATGTATCTGCCCATTCACCTCCTCCCACAGCTCTGTCCAGGGCTTCAAGCACTCCTGTGTGAGAAAGCATCCACTGCTGCAACTGGTGCCGTATTTAATATTTTTATATGGCTTCTTTAAAGCACACCTGGTTAGTAGTACTTCTTCATCAGTGGGGTTGCCACAGAAGTTTACATACTTAACACCACTTAATGCACCAAGTAGAGATATCTATTTTATTATTTATTCATTCATGGGATGTAGGCGTCGCTGGCAAGGCCAGCATTTATTGCCCATCCCTAATTGCCGCCTCCCCAACCTTTGGGGTTGTAGTACTGCCTCCATCGAGATGCAGCCAATCCACATGATTTTAACTTGATTGACCTTGTTGAGCCCGCCCAGCGGGCTCAGCAGGCCAATTAAGGGCCGCCCGGCAACAGGTGACATCACAGACTGAAATTTCATCTGTCAAGACGTTTTGACAGATGAAATATCAGTGTTTCACAGCTGTTTGAAGTTGTCAAACACTGACAGTCTTACTTCTAACCTGAGTCCTTCTACACAGACTCGGTTAGAAATCTCACCGGCACAGAAAGCTGAAGGCTGTCACTTTTGACAGATCACAGCCAATTCAATTCAATTTTTTATTTGTCATATATGCAGCAGATGTGTGTACTGCACAATGAAATGTTGATTTTTACGAGTCCTCCCAACATTGGAATAAATATGGCATAACAATGATAAAATACTAATAGAAATACAGTAATAATAAATAAAACAACAGTAATAAATAATAAATTATACGTTCATGAGCCTTATGGCCTGGGGGTAGAAGCTGTTTTGAAACCTGCTGGTACAAGACTGCATGCTTCGGTATCTCTTACCGGATGGGAGCAGGGCGAAGAGGTTGTGGCTGGGGTGGCTCGCGTCTTTAATGCTTCTCAGGGCCTTCCCCCAGCACCTCTCAGGGTAGATATCCTGCACAGCAGGTAGTTTAATTCCTATAGTATGTTGTGCAGCTTTCACCACCATCTGTAGAGCCTTGCAGTCTGTGGCGGTGCAGTTGCCATACCAGGTAGTGATGCAGCCGGACAGGATACTCTCAATGGTGCACCGGTAGAAGTTGGTGAGAATCTGGGGGCCATTCCAAATTTCTTCAGTCTCCTGAGGAAGAACAGGCATTGGCATGCCTTCTTCGTTACGACGTCGATGTGATGTGACCACGTTAAGTCCTCCGTAATGAATACACCCAGGAATTTGAAGCTGCTGACCCTCTCCACCTCAGCCCCTTCGATGTAGATTGGGGTGTGTCCCTCCCCCTGCCACTTCCTGTAGTCCACGATCATCTCCTTTGTTTTGCTGATGTTGAGGGAGAGGTTGTTGTACTTGCACCATTCTGCTAGAGCTCTTACCTCCTCCCTGTAGCCTGTCTCGTCGCCATCTGTGATCAGGCCTACAACGGTAGTGTCATCAGCAAACTTGATGATGGAGTTGGAGTTGTGCGTGGCCACATAATCGTGAGTAAACAGGGAGTACAGAAGGGGGCTGAGCACACAACCCTGGGGAGCTCCCGTGTTCAGGATCAGTGTTGAGGAGGTGTTACTGCCTATTTTCACCACCTGGGGTCTGCCCGTCAGGAAGTCCAGGATCCAGTTGCATAGGGAGGTGTTAAGTCCTAGCTCACTGAGCTTGTTGACAAGCTTGGAGGGGATAATGGTATTGAATGCTGAACTATAATCAATGAACAACATTCTCACATAGGTGTTCCTCTTATCCAGGTGTGATAAGGCAGTGTGCAGTACAGTGGCGATGGCATCATCCCTAGATCTTATTGGGCAGTAAGCAAATTGGAGTGGGTCCAGTGTGTCAGGTAGTAATGAGTTGATGTGGGTTTTGACCAGCCTCTCAAAGCACTTCATGATGACAGAAGTAAGTGCTATGGGGCGGTAGTCGTTTAAACAGGTTATTTTTGTTTTTTTGGGGACTGGAATAACCGATGTCATCTTGAAGCAGGTGGGAACTACAGACTGGTACAGTGAACGGTTGAATATATCCATAGACATGGCTGCCAGCTGGTCAGCGCATGCTCTAAGGACACGCCCAGGGATTCCATCTGGACCGGGTGCTTTGTGGGTGTTCACTCTCTTAAAGGTCTTGCTCACGTCAGCCACAGAGATTGTGAAGACCCGGTCGTCCTGAGCCGCGGGCGCCCTTGTAACAGGCCAGTTGTTGTTGGCCTCAAACCGGGCGTAAAAAGTGTTAAGCTCGTCCGGGAGAGAGGCATTGCTGGGCATGACACAGCTGGGTTTCCCTTTGTAGTCCGTAATAGATTGTAGTCCACTCCACATCCTTTGCGAATCTGAGCTATGATAGTGTGACTCCACTTTATCCGTGTATTGATTTTTTGCATTTTTGATGGTTTTTCTTAGCTCGTACTTTGATTTCTTGTACTCATCTATGTCCCCAGAGTTGAATGCGATGGACCGTGCTTTTAGCATAGCATGGATATCGCCATTTACCCATGGTTTCTGGTTGGGAAATGTTCGTACAACAATCCTCGGAACAACGTCGTCTATGCACTTGTTTATGAAACTAATGACTGAATCTGTATATGTGTTGATGTCATTGTCCGAGGCATTCTAGAACATATCCCAGCCATTCTGCTTTCTGTGCCGGTTAGATGATGGACTCCCGAAACCTAGAGGAAGTAAGGCTAAAAAGGTAAGAAAAGGTAATTTAAACTTCTTTACACACTTTAGACACACCAAACACACTTACCTTTGCACTCACCCATCCCTCACCCGAACACCGACATCTCAACCCCTCCAAGTCCTTCAACCCGACGGCCCGACTCCCCTAACTTGGCGTGGTTTGGAGCCGTTGGGAATCCCACACTTCAAGCTTTAAAATAGGGATTAGGCTAAAAACTGCCTGTTAACTACCTGTTAACAGGCAGTTAATTGACACTAATCCCTTCCCGTCTCGGGTAGGTGGGTCCCAGTACGGAGCAGGTACCCACCTCCTTTGAAACTTACATGGAGGCGGATTGGGGGCGGGATGGTGTCGGGACCCTCGAATTCGGGACTTTAACCCCCCGCACGCCTCCAAACCCGACTCCACGGGTCAATGAAAATCGACCCCCATGAATCAGATTGAGAAAAAGTAGTACTAATTCACTGAGGAATCCTTGCAAACGTAACTTCAACTCAAGAAAAATGAACCCCAAGACAACCATTTGGTCAGGGTTCCATAGGCTTGTACTCCGCTCATGGTAGCATGGGAAGCTTACGTTGCATTCAAAATCTCACAAAGAATTGAATTGTTGAGTCTAAAAATATTCCAGAATGTGTAGATGATGAAAATCTGATCCTGAATGAAAATCTTTGTCAGCATTTACAAGAATGTTAAATGGTAACACAACTTTGTTTTTGATCAAGTAGCGAATACTGCCACAAAATTAAATCTGCATTCTCATTACTACAGCTAGAAAGGTGAGGATACAGACTCATATTGATTCTGATAGTGCAAAATAAAGTATACTCTGAGGCACATATAACACTGGAGCAATATACTATTTGCATAAAACATAGACATTCTTTGTGCAGCAGATGACCCTTTTTTATACAGCTGCAGTAGACATATGAGCTGTCAAACAAACTAATGTCAAGTCTTTCATCAACACCCCTTGATACACTCTCAGAGATTGGTCCTCTTGTTGTGGGGACCATAAACTTCATACAAATTACAGCGTGCATTACAGATATTTACAGTTGATTCAAAGAATCCTATAGTGCCATGTGAGTGAGTGATCAGCCTTTACCAGTGTATTGTGTGTTATGCAGTAGGTTCAGCTTATTATCTTGTTTACTAACCCAGCAGGAAATGATTGCTGCTTACATTAACCACCTGCTAACAGAGAATAAAAGGGTAAGTTTTGCAGCCCACTAGGAGAGCTCGACAATATCTACACTATCCTCATCAGCTTCGATTTTGTGGCATTCCTTCCCTCTTCAAATCTGTGGCATTCTTTCTCCTAGGTTCCTTTGCAGCCTCCAGGTTCAGCACTTCTAATCAGTTGGCACATTCTTTTTCCTCTGCAACCAAATAGGCTAACTATAGCTCTCAGATGGTTTTTCTGAGCCCTTACAGTCATTTTAAAATAGTTTCTAACTGTTCAATTTGCTTTAAATTTAAAATATTTGAATATCCTTTTGATATGACAGTCAGTCCATAAAGTTGCCACCACAGTTATATTTTTGAGATACAGTATTATGCTAGATATCTTCCTCAAGCTCAGCATCACAGGCCACTCCTGTAAGTGGACCTTGTGTTCCTTATGATTCAGAGTGTGCCATTACCTATCCAACATCAAGATAAATGTTGTAAAACCCAGGAGTCAGAGAACCCTTGCCACTATACTCTGCCTTATTGGAATATATAACCTGCCATCATGTTATCTCAACTTGGGAAGATGGAAGTTTATACTTCTATCAGCCCAAGGCTCAGGCTATAAAACAACATTTTATTTAACATAAGAACATAAGAAATAGGAGCAGGAGCAAGCCATTTGGCCCTTTGAGCCTGCTCCGCCATTCAGTAAGATCATGGCTGATCTTCTACCTCAACTCCACTTTCCTGCACTATTCCCATATCCTTTGATTCCCTTAATATTCAAAAATCTAGCGATGTCTGCCTTGAATATATTCAATGACTGAGACTCCACAGCCCTCTGGGGTAGAGAATTACAAAGATTCACCACCCTCTGAATGAAGAAATTTCTCCTCATCTCAGTCTCCCATTAAATGGTTAAATGAAAAATACTCAATAGAAACAATATGACCCTGTAACTCTTCAGCCATTCCACCACCCACTGGTCATGAACGTGGCTCTAACAAAAACACTAACATAGGCTGGTTGGGTCAAACGGCCTGTTTCCAGTTTATAACTTATCTGTAATTCTATGTAAGCACTCAGCCCACAATATGCTCCCACATATATAAATGTGCAAAGCGCTGGCCCCGTCTCTCACTTAAAATTCCGAATTATCTGAAGCTGTACTGCAAGAGGGATCGCCTTCCTCACACTCAGACAGCTCTGGCATGTTTCCTCACCACCTCACTATATGCTTGCTAGAACTACTTGTATGTTGTCCGAACAGTCTTTCATACTAGGTGGAATGTAGGCTGCTCATTACTACCGCCTAATGTTTAAAGGGTCCCTTTCTTTTCTTTTCAAAGCAGAAAGATGAACATAAGTATCAGCAGAGAACCCACACTGGTGGAAGATCAGTCAATCTGCAATGCCTCAGATACTACAAGAAGTAAGCCATCAAAATATTTCTTGTAGAAGTCACTGAGAGAGTCGCCAGGGAAGAGTTTGGTGACTTTCTGCCTGCCCAACAAGTTAAGGATTGGGTTCAACTTAATTTTCTTTCTAGCACCCAACACTCAGTCAGTGGCTAACAGGAAGTTACATCTGTCCCTCTGTTGCAAGATGCTATAGGAAACTTGCTACTCATTGCATTGCCATTGGCCACGTACCCTATGCTAACACATGTTTCCTTTATTTTTGCATAGAGGTCTCCCAAGATGAGGACACTAGCACCAGGGAGGAAGAGGAGGGGGAAGCAGCCCATCACTTCAGCATCAGTCACTCGCCTGAGGTAAGCACCTGTCCATATATATGTACTTTGGGGGAAATTGATTGGAAAGTCAGGAGACAGCACTGGGTGTAGCAGTAAGGACCAGTGAGGAGGAGCAAGTAGAGAGGGCAGCAGACAAGCAACAACAGGAGGAATGGGGTGGGAGGGTGGTGGTGAGGGGGTTAGCATGATCCAGAATTCATACCTACATACAACAACAACAACTTGCATTTATGTAGGACCTTTAACATAGTAAAATGTCCCAAGGCGCTGCACAGGAGTATTTTAAGACAAAAAATTTTACACCGAACTACATAAGGATAAATTAGAGCAGGTGACCAAAAGCTTGGTCAAAGAGGTAGGTTTTAAAGAGCGCCTTAAAGGAGGAAAGAGATGTAGTGAGGTGGAGAGGTTTAGGCCGGGATTTCCAGAGCTTAGGGCCTAGGCCACAGAAGGCACGACCGCCAAAGGTTGAGCGATTATAATCAAGGATGCTCAAGAGGGCAGAATTAGAGGAGCGCAGATATCTCGGGGGGCTGAAGGAGATTACAGAGATAGGAAGGGGTAGGCCATGGAGGGATTTGAAAACAAGGATGAGAATTTTGAAATCGAGGCGCTGCTTAACCGGGAGCCAATGTAGGTCAGCGAGCACAGGGGTGATGGGCGAATGGGATTTGGTGCGAGTTAGGGCATGGGCAGCCGAGTTATGGATGACCTCAAGTTTACGTAGGGTGGAATGTGGGAGGCCAGCCAGGAGTGCATTGGAATAGCCAAGCCTAGAGGTAAAAACAGCATGGATGAGGGTTTCAGCAGTGGATGAGCTGAGGCAGTGGCGGAGACGGGCGATGTTACAGAGGTGGAAATAGGCATTCTTAGTTATGCTGTGGATATGTGGTTGGAACCTCATTTCAGGGTCAAATATGACACCAAGGTTGCGAACAGTGTGGTTCAGCCTCAGACAGATGTTAGGGAGAGGGATGAAGTCAGTAGCTAGGGAACGGAGTTTGTGGCGGGGACCGAAAACAATGGCTTCGGTCTTCCCAATATTTAATTGGATAGCATTTTTGCTCATTCAGAACTGTATGTTGGACAAGCAGCCTGACAATTTAGAGACGGTGGAGGGGTTGAGAGAAGAGGTAGTGAGGTAGAGCTGGGTGTCGTTAGCGTACATGTGGAAACTGATGCTGTGTTTTCGGATGATGTCGCCAAGGGGCAACATGTAGACGAGAAATAGGAGGGGGCCAAGGATAGATCCTTGGGGGACACCAGAGGTAACGATGCGGGAGCGGGAAGAGAAGCCGTTGCTGGTGATTCTCTGGTTACGATTAGGTAGATAAGAATGGAACCAGGCGAGTGCAGTCCCACCCAGCTGGACGATGGTGGCGAGGCGTTGGAGAAGGATGGTGTGGTCAACCATGTCAAAGGCTGCAGAAAAGTCAAGAAGGACGAGGAAGAATAGTTTACCATTGTCACAGTCACAAAGGATGTCATTTGTGACTCTGATGAGAGCCATTTCGGTACTGTGGCAAGGGCGGAAAACTGATTGGAGGGATTCAAACATGGAATTGCGGGAAAGATGGGCACGGATTTGGGAGGCGACAACATGTTTAAGGACTTTGGAGAGGAAAGGGAGGTTGGAGATGGTGCGGTAGTTTGCAAGGACGGAGGGATCAAGGTTTGTTTTTTGAGAGGGGTAATGACTAAGCTGCATTGATTAATCTTCAGAGCTCAGTGCGTGGATTGTCGGCAAATATACAGCAGTGTTGCTCCAACATCTGTGTAGGCATGTGAGAGGGTTACACATCAGGTTGACAAATCAGTGCATTACAGAGAGGGTAGCCTGCAGAGCACCATAGAGCAAATGGCAACTTCAGGGTATTCTGAAGCTGGGGACTCAGGGTGGACAGTATTGGAAGGAAGTGAGGTCCCAGATCTGGCAGTATTGGTGTATACATTTCTGAGAGTTTCTACAAAAATGGAATTTGGTGTCTTATGAGCAGTTCTTGGACATGTATCTCTGCATCCCATTTCCTTCTTTCTCTCGCTCCCTGACTGCCTCTGTTTCTCCTTGTTCCCTATCTCTGTCTCTCCCCTCATGCCCAACACCACTGCTTGCACTTGAACCTGCAAGAACTAGCTCCCAGTCTGCACAGCTCCATTCCTCTGTGGCCCCAGTCCTGATACTCGGGTCTCCAAAAACAAAAAATCAACCTGCCCTCACACCCAGATTAAAGGTCATCGGCCGGTGGCTCTGCCCCTTTCCTGCCCAGCCTGATTCCTCTCTTGTCTGCACTTCGTGTCTGTTGTGTATGTACCTTTAAGAGAAGAACTGATTCTATACAGCAGTACCGGCAGTGACCACCCCTGTATATAAAGCCATAGCAGGCTTCTGTACGTCAGTCTTAAGTTACCCTCTGTTCAGTAAAATACCTGTTTTATTGTTCTCCTGCAGTCCGTGTATTATTAAGGCGCGGACACTACAGTGGCGACGAACAGGTTCGAACTCACCTGCAGTACTGCATCACCTCACGGGGATCTTTCCCTGAGAAGAAGCTTCTTGGAGGTCGAAGTCAGAGCAACGGGCGTCGACCGCGGGCAACCGCCCAAGGATCCCTCGGAGTTCGGAGAGTTGCAGGAGAGGCTGTGGAGAGCTGGGCTTGGCTCCCCAGTCAAGGTGTTCCAGCAAATCGTGCTGGTAGCAGGTAGTGCGCTGACCCTTCCGGACTGCGGCGGGCTCGAGCTCGATCGAGCGGCTCTGCAAAGGGGCCGTGCAGCGTCGTTGGGAGGAAAAGAGAGAGAGAGAGAGGGTGGAGCGCACAGGGCGCGGTCAGTGCTCAAGAACCGGGCAGCGTAGCGAAAATAAAACAAGGGGAAGGAAAAGTGAGACGCGCCGAATCCACGGGTTGCCGCCATTACCCTGCAGAACGCTAGGAGCAGCGTGGCAGCAAGGGGAGGAAGGAAAAGCGCGGGAGGCACCATTTTATTCCATTGGGGAAGAAGGAAATGCGCGGGAGACGCCATTTTAAATCACCCAAGATGCCGAAAAGTGGCAGTATCACTGCTTTCGACGATGAGGTAGAAGACTGGACCACGTATGTGGAAAGAATTGAAGTGTACTGCAAGGCAAATGAGGTGGCCGATGGAAAGAAGGCGTCGGTATTATTAAATTTGATGGGCGCGAGAACGTACGGCCTATTGCGGAATTTAATTACCCCAGCTAAACCAATGGGGAAAAGTTTTGAGGAGATTGTTAATATCTTACAGGAACACCTAAACCCTACACCGCTGCTGATAGCAGAAAGATTCAAGTTCCATAAAAGAAACCAGCACAAAGATGAGAGCAATGCTGACTATCTTACAGAACTACGCAAGTTATCGAAGCACTGCCAGTTCGGAGCAGGACTGGCAGACACCTTACGGGATAAGTTTGTCTGCGGGCTCCAGAGTGAAGGAACCCAGAAACGACTACTTTCGGAAAAGGACCTGACGCTAGAACAGGCTTTCAGCGTGGCAGTATCCTACGAAGCAGCAGCACGGGGAGCTGCGGAAATACAACAGAAACCACAGGAATACAGCGCTAACGAAATGGCGTATGGAGCAGAAAAGTGCTATCGCTGCGGCAGAACAACCCATGATCAGAAGGACTGCTGGTTTAAGGACAAAGTATGCAGGCAGAACCATTTGGGTCACCCTCATGATAGCAGGGTCCCCAGTAAAGATGGAATTGGATACAGGATCAGCCCTAACTGTCATGAATCGACGAGACTATGAGCGGCTATTCTCACACATACCCTTGAAGGACACGTCCATTGTATTGAAGACATACACGGGGCAAAAAGTTTACCCCAGAGGAAAAATAAGGGTGCCAGTTGAATACAACGGCAAGGAAACACAGAAACTGTATCTATATATACTACCAGATGGAGGACCACCATTATTGGGACGCGAATGGATCCGAAAAATACAATTGGATTGGCATTCCATTCAGGCGCTAACTGTGACTGATAAAAAGGATGATGACGTCACACCTGGACGACTGTCAAAGATTCTAACTGATGCGAAAGAGTTGTTCCAACAAGGACTTGGGACTCTAAAAGGAGTAACGGCAATGATAAAAATCGAAGATAACGCAAACCCAAAATTTTTTAAGGCCACACCGGTACCTTACGCGATCCGCCCAGCCGTTGAAGCAGAGCTGGAGAGTCTGGAGCGTTCGGGTGTGCTATCCAAGGTGGACTGGAGCGAGTGGGCCACACCCATCGTTCCTGTAATGAAGAAATCATTGAGCAGCACGCCTGGGAAACCGAAGAAGGTTCGCATCTGTGGGGACTTCAAGGTAACTGTGAACCCAGTCCTGCACACAGTACAATATCCACTTCCACAGATAGAGGATACTTTCGCCTCACTATCTGGAGGGAAACGCTTTACAAAGATTGATCTGGCCCAAGCGTATCTACAAATGGAGGTGGAAGAAACATCTAGGAAATACCTCACGATAAACACTCACAAAGGCCTTTACCAGTACAATCGACTGGTATTCGGGGTAGCATCAGCCCCGGCTATTTGGCAGAGGGCGATGGAACAAGTCCTGCAAGGGATCCCGGGGACCCAGTGTTATTTGGACGACATCCTGGTTACGGGCAAAAATGACAGTGAACACCTTGCCAACCTGGAGCAGGTGCTCACAAGATTACAGGAATATGGGCTACGAGCCAACCGCCCCAAATGCGAGTTCTTCAAGAGACAAATCTCGTATTGTGGCCACATGATTGATGAGGAAGGGTTGCATAAGTCGCCGGACAAGATTGAGGCTGTAGTCAAGGCTCCAGCACCGGAAAATGTGTCGCAACTGAGGTCGTTCCTCGGGTTGGTGAACTACTACCATAAGTTCTTGCCGAATTTATCTACAATTCTGCACCCACTGAATGCCCTACTGCAAACTGGAGTAACATGGAAATGGAGTGATGAGTGTAAGCGTGCCTTTCAGAAATGTAAATGCCTAATCACTTCAAAAGAAGTATTGGCCCACTACAATCCATCACTACCGATTCGGTTAGCATGTGATGCGTCTCCCTATGGCATCGGAGCAGTGCTGTCACACAAATTCCTTGACGGTTCAGAGAGGCCAATAGCCTTTGCGTCGCGCTCGTTAACCTCAGCCGAGCGTAACTATGCCCAGATTGACAGGGAGGCCCTCAGCCTGGTGTGGGGGGTGAAGAAGTTCAATCACTATCTGCACGGGCAGAAATTCACCCTACTGACTGATCATCAGCCCCTGGTCTCCATTTTTAACCCAAAGAAGGGCGTTCCGGTGATGACGACGCAACGGCTGCAAAGATGGTCACTTTTTCTAGGGGCACATCATTACGACATAGAGTACAAGGGTACGAAACAGCATGGAAACGCTGATGGCCTGTCGCGCCTACCGTTGCCTATGGTAGAGGAAGCACCTGCAGTGGACCCTGTTGAGATATTCCATGCGACCATAGTCGAATGTCTACCTGTTACAAACTCAAGTATAGAGAAGGAAACCCGAAATGACCCAACACTCTCTCGGGTCTATGATTTGACGGTGAAGGGATGGCCAGCACATGGCGACTCACTGTTGCCAGCATTCTCGCCAAGGAGAGAACAGCTGTCAGTGTGCCGGGGGACCTTGATTTGTGGATCCGAGTGGTAATTCCACCCAAGTTGAGAGATAGAGTGCTCAATAAGCTTCATGAAGGTCATCTGGGAGGGGTAAAAATGAAGAGCCTAACCAGGGCGTTTGTGTGGTGGCCGGGAATTGATCAAGAAATCGAGGATATGACCAAGAGATGCACAGGATGCCAGAAGGTCCAAAACGCTCCACCACAGGCCCCGCTACATCCATGGGAGTGGCCCTCATCTCCATGGCAACGGGTACACATTGATTTTGCTGGTCCATTTATGTACTCAATGTTCCTAATCACTGTGGACGCCCATTCGAAATGGCCAGGGGTCATCAAAATGACCTCCACCACCACGGAGAAAACTATTGCAGTCCTACGGACCATCTTCGCCAGGAATGGCTTGCCAGAACAGATTTGCTCCGACAATGGGCCACAGTTTGTGTCCGAGGATTTCCGGAGGTATCTGAGAAATAATGGGGTGAAACATTACACATCTGCCCCATATCATCCAGCCACAAATGGATTGGCTGAGAGGTTTGTTCAGACCTTTAAAAAGGCCATAAATGCAATGCATAATGACGACATACCACTACAACAGAAGGTGGATAATTTCTTGTTTGCTTACCGGAATGCAACACATGCAGTCACCAACCAAGCTCCAGCCGTAATGTTCTTCAACCGAAGGCTAAGATGTCGCCTGGATTTGCTCAAACCAAACATAAGACGAGATGTTGAGGATAAGCAATTCCAGCACATAAATGAGAAGCCAACCAGGAGCTTCAAGATAGGGCAACCAGTCTTGGCCCGCGACTACCGAACAGAAAAATGGCAGCCAGGAACGATATGCACACAGCAGGGACCACTAATGTACACAGTGGACTTTGGAGAGAGCATCGTGAGATGCCATGCTGACCAGATTCTAGAGTCACAGGAACAAGCCAAACCCATACCACGAGCAGGTGCACCTGGTAATCAACCCGAAGTACAGATTGCGTCTACCTCAGAAGCAGTGGTATTGGAAGCTGACGAACCAACCAATGACAATGAGCCAGAATCAACTCCGCCACAAGAACAGGATACTCGAGAAAGGCGCTATCCAGTCAGGATCAGGAAGCCTCCTCAAAGACTGAACTTATAAATGATTATTTCAGTTGATGTATATAGTACAGAGAAAATTTTAATTGTAATTAGTTATTATTTATTTGTTAAATGAATGTTATGTACTGTTTATCTAAAAGGGGAGGAATTGTTGTGTATGTACCTTTAAGAGAAGAACTGATTCTATACTGCAGTACCGGCAGTGACCACCCCTGTATATAAAGCCATAGCAGGCTTCTGTACGTCAGTCTTCCAGCATTTCTGGCTGTGCAACTGCTTCAGTCAGCAGGAGGAGAAGGAGCAGCCAAACCAGGAGAGTGGAAAGTGGTGGTCTCCTGACCAGGAAGAGGAGGACAACGATAGGCCACCACCACCACCTCCACCATCATCATCACATCAACAGAGGTGCCTGGAGAGAGAGGACAGAGGAAGAGAAGGAGAAGGGACGCCAGCAACAACACCAACCAGGGGAGAGGCCTTTCCTATCACTGCTTCCCCAAATTGGCCTCCAATTCAGGAGAGGGAGAGAGGGGTGAGAAACCACCATCAACAACCAACTGTTTGGAAGGAGGGAAGAACAACATCATCTTTTCTGAACATCTACAGGTGGGTGTTATTTGGGGCACTCTCCCAAAGACTTTGTATTTTAGGTGGGGGGAGAAAAGAAGAAACAAGGCCGGATCATCAAGGGGTGTCTGTGTGTGTGTGTGGGGCTCTTGTTAAAAGCTAGGCCACACACACCACTAATAAGCACCCCTTCTATTGCCTGACCTGGGACAGCTGGAGCTGCCTAGGTGAAGTCCAATTTCATCGTTAAGACCTGGTGTGGGACTGAGCCTGGGGCATCTCCAGCTTTCCCAGGTGAAGACATCTTCTCCCCCTGCCAGAAGGCCACCACCATCAAAGACTTTAAATTCCCATCGGAGAGTGCACCCGTGCCAACACCCACCCACCCACCATCCTGAGTGGCAACCCTGCCCTTGCGGCCTCCCTCCTTCCCACCACTCCCCCCTCTCTCTCTCTTTGTCTCTCTCTGCCTATTTCTCTGAGGCACCTCAATTTAATCTCTTTTTATTAATTGCCTATTGAAAAGAGGGGAGAAGGCCCCTCTCCCAATTTCAATCAATAAGGGGAGAGGTGTGTCTTCATTTTAAACAGCTCCCTCTGCTCAATAGAGGACCAAAAAATACCTGAGGCCATTAACACCTTCAGGCCTGTGACTTGGGGTGAGTGTAGCCCTTATAAAAACACCCCATAATGGCGACTGTATCTTCGTCGGTGGCGGGGCCAGCCAGGACTTATGTGGAAGTGGCAGCCACAGCTGCTCCCACTGCTTCTGCTGCCCCGTCACCTTTTAAACTTATGACAAAAAAGCTTGGGGTAAAGAGCTACACTCACCCCACTATGACCGTTGAGGCCTGCGTTAAAGCCATGGCTGGGGTTGTCGGCCCCTCAGCCATCGTCGCGGCCTCAAAAATGTACGGGAAGGCTGTGTTCTTCCTGGGGTCGGAGCGGGCGGTGTCCTTGGCCGTCGCCAAGGGGCTCACCGTGGGCGGGACCTTCCTGCCGGTGGATCCTCTCGAGGCCACCACGCAGAGGATCGTCATCTCGAACGTCCCGCCCTGTGTTCCTGGTGAGCTCCTCCTCCCCCATTTATGCCAACTTGGTGAGGTGAGGTCGGGGATCACGCCCATCCCGCTCGGCTTCCGGGAAGCCAGCCTTCGCCACGTCTTCTCCTTTCGGCGCCAGCTGTTTATCCAGCTGGCGTGGGAGGAGGGCACCGACGGGACGTTCGTCGTCCACCACGAGTGGACCGCCTATCGCGTCTTCTGGACGTCAGACGGTGTGCGGTGCCACACCTGCAAGGAGGTGGGGCACATCCGGAAAAACTGCCCCGCCTCCAAGGCCGCTGGATCATCTCGTGCGGCTGAGGCTGGCACCGCCGCCGCTCCTCCCCCCGGATCTGCCCGCGCGTCGGGAACGTCTGCAGCGCGGTCGACGTCGGGGGCTGATGCCACCAAGGCCTCCGGCGGGGGGGAGGGAGCGCGTCCGGCCGGAAAGAAGGCGCGGCGAAAAAATAAACACCTTAGGGCGGGTCCCCCTGTGGATGGCCAGCCCTTGCCCCTTGCGCCCCTTACACCCGCGCTCCTCACGGAGTTAATCAGGGCAGACGCGAGTGGGAGGGGCCTCGTGCCTGAGCCTGTGGCCGCAACCGCCGTAGCGGAAATGCCAATACCTGCGGCCGGGCTCGGGCCCGAGGAACCCGACAAACCTGCTCCGCCGGAGGGAGCGGACGAGGAGGCCCCTGCAGACATGGAGGTCTCCCTCACTCCCTCTGCGTTAAAAAGAAGGCGCGACCCCCTGGAAGAGGAGGAGGACCGGGAGGAGGAAGGTCCCTCCGAGCAGGGGGAGTCGTCGCCCGCCGCGGGTACTGCGCCCCCCCCCCCACTGTCATTACCACCGGCGATCGGCAGGGGTCGCCTGTCCGTCGGGAGGCTGAGGCAGATGGGTCTGTCCGGCACGTGCCTCCCGGGGATGGGGACGAGACCCTGCCCATGGGGGTGGGCGCGGGACAACCCGCAGCGGTGATTGACATTTTATCGGTGCCGTTACCCCTCGCCGGGTCGGGCGGCCTGGGGTCTGGGTCGGGCGAGCTCGAGGAAAATGAGCTCGCCCAATGCAACCCAGACATCTCCCAGGGGCTGCTCGTCCCAGTGGAGGTTTTAATTGAAAACACCCCATCCGCTGGGTCGGAGGCTGGTGGCGGGGAGGAGGATGGCCCCCTGGCTGCGTCTCTGGTGCCGGACGTACTGGAGGAGCTGGGAATTTTTCTCTCCCCGGTTTCTCCGGTTGTTCTGGCGTCTGAGGCGGGGGGGACTCCGAAACGCCGCCGTCTTCTGGCCCGGCGCCCCTAGAGGAGCCCAGGGAGGAATCCTCTGCCGCCGATCCTGGGGGTGGGATCCGGGCGGAGGTGGGGCCGGCTGGTGCGGCTGAGCCGTTCGCTGCGCACTGCACGACGGACGGGTCGGCCGCTGGTGACGACCCCCTGGAGGAGGATGGGGACTCGGTGATGGGCACGGAGGACGATTTGGACTCCACCGTCCACGAGGCGCTGGATGACCTCGTGCCCCTCGCCAAGTCTCTCCTCATTCCCGTAACGGAACTCCGGGACTTTATGGCCACGTGCCAGGGTTGGCAAAATAAGATCCGGCTGGCCCTCGACAGGTGGTCGGAGCTGGCGCTGCTCATCATGTCCGTCCGCGCCGCCGTTAAAATCATGGGCGCAGACGAGGGCGTGGACCCGCTCGAGCTGCGTCGGCTCAGAACGTTTCTCACTGGGCTGCTGAGGAAGTGGCGGCTGACCAGCGGCTGCGCTCCCTCCCCCCGTTAGGTGTAGGTAGAGGTTGCACTATGCTTCTGACATGAAGATAACCATAGCCAGCCTCAACATCAACGGCAGCAGGGAGGCGCGCCGCAGATTCAACAACTTCTCGGTCCTTCGGGACGGGAAGTATGCGGTGTATTTCCTGCAAGAAACCCACACCGTTCCGGGAGACGAAGCCACGTGGCTCCTGGAGTGGCAAGGAGGGGTCAGCATGAGTCACCTCTCCAACAATTCTAGCGGGGTGGCTATCTTGCTG
This sequence comes from Somniosus microcephalus, assembly GCF_052327205.1. Taxonomy (NCBI): domain Eukaryota; kingdom Metazoa; phylum Chordata; class Chondrichthyes; order Squaliformes; family Somniosidae; genus Somniosus; species Somniosus microcephalus. The sequence goes on along the minus strand of NC_140989.1, from coordinate 84,547,633 downwards.
GCCCCGCATTTTCAGCCAGAGATCTTGGGGGTCAAGGAGCACATGCCGGGCCGCTTGCTCCAGGTCACTGTTCGCCTGGGGGGCGTGCCGCTCCATCTAGTGAATGTGTATGCCCCTCAGACCGGTGCACAGCAAGTGCGCTTCTTCGAAGAAGTGTCCGCTCTTTTGGGCTCCGTCGACGCGGGCGAGTGCATCATCCTCGGGGGGGGATTTTAACTGCACCCTCGAGGCGAGGGACCATTCGGGTCCCCCCCAAAGCCCGGTGGCGATGGAGAAGTTGAGGGACCTGGTTGGTCCTTCAACTTGGTGGACATCTGGTGAAATCTCCACCCCGACTCCAGCGCCTTCACTAGCGTGAGGTCTGGGGGAGGAAGGTCCCGAATCGACCGCCTCTATATTTCCCGGGCGTACGTCTCCTGCGTTCCGGCGGCTTCCATGCGGCCGGTGCCGTGCACGGACCACCACCTGGTGTGGGCGGAGCTCACTCCACTGCGCGCGCAGGGGGTGTCCGCGTACTGGCATTTTAACAACCTGCTGCTGGAGGATGCGCGGTTCCGGGATTCATTTCGTCGGTTCTGGGCCAACTGGAGAAGGAAGCGAGGGGGCTTCCCCTCCTTGAGGCTATGGTGGGACGTGGGCAAGGCTCACATCCGTCTCTTCTGTCAGGAGTACGCGAAGGGGTCGACCAAGAGGCGGGAGGCCCGGGTCGGGCGGTTGGAGAAGGAGGTGCTCGACCTGGAGTCCCGTCTCAGTCAGGTCGTCGAGGACCCGGCCCTGTGGAAGATGTATGAAGAGAAGAAGGGCGCGCTGAAGGACCTGCAGCTCGTCGGGTCCCGAGGCGCGTACGTGAGGTCGCGGATCCAGCTCCTGCGGGACCTGGACTGCGGCTCCCCCTTCGACTCGCTGGAAAAAAGATGGGGGGTCCGTAAGCAGCTCTTGGGGCTGCTGGCCGACGACGGATCACTGGTCTCGGATCCGGAGGGAATCAGCGTGGAGACCCGCGCCTATTACGGGTCTCTGTTCTCTCCGGATCTGTCCAGCGAGGATGCGCGCAGAGTTTTGTGAGAGGACCTGCCGAAGGTCAGCCTGGAGGGCGCCGAAAAATTGGACGCTCCGCTAAACCTGGCGGAGCTGACCGGCGCCCTCCGCCAGCTCTCTAGGGGAAAGTCCCCGGGGCTGGACGGGCTGACCGTGGAGTTCCACAGGGCGTTCTGGGACGTCTTGGGGGGGCGACTACGCGCGGGTCCTGGGGGAAAGTTTGGCGACCGGGGAGATGCCCCTCTCTTGGCGCAGGGCGGTCATTGTCCTGCTGCATAAGAAGGGCGATCTCCGCCTCCTTAAGAACTGGCGCACGGTCTCCCTCCTCAGCACGGACTATAAAATCTTTGCCAGGGCCATGTCTGCTCGCCTTGGCACCGTGCTGGCCAACATGATCCACCCCGACCAGTCCTGCACGGTCCCGGGCCGGACCATCCACGATAACATCCATCTGGTCCGGGACCTGGTCCACCACTCCCAGAGGGCTGGTCTGTCGGTCGCCTTCCTTTCCCTGGATCAGGAGAAGGCGTTCGACAGGGTGGATCACGAGTATCTCTTCGGGACTCTGCGCGTATTCGGGTTCGGGACGCATTTCGTCGCCCGGATCCGACTTCTGTACGCCCCCGCGGAGTGTCTGATTAAAGCTAACGGGTCCTTGACGGCGCCCCTTCGCTTTGGGAGAGGGGTGCGTCAGGGATGCCCCTTGTCCGGTCAGTTATACACCATTTGCGTGGAGCCTTTCCTGCGCCTCTTGCGGAAGAGGTTGACGGGACTGGCTCTGCAAGGGCCGGGCGTGGAGGTGGTCCTCTCGGCTTACGCCGATGACGTGCTCCTCATGGTCACGGATCCCGCTGACTTGCGGAGGATGCGGGAATGCCAGCAGATTTACTCGGACGCATCCTCCGCCAAGATCAACTGGGAGAAATGTTCCGGACTCCTGGTGGGTCAGTGGCGGGTGGACTCCCTGCCGGAGGAGTTCAAGCCTTTCGCCTGGAGCACCACGCACCTCCTCTATATGGGAGTCCACCTTAGCCCTGCCGAGGACGCCTGGCCAGCGAACTGGCAAGAGCTGGAGGCCAAAGTCACCGCTCGCCTAGGACGCTGGACAGGACTGCTCCGAGTGTTGTCCTACAGGGGTCGAGCGCTGGTCATAAACCAGCTGGTGGCCGCCATGTTGTGGTACCGGTTGGTCACTTTGATCCCTCCCCCTGCGTTTGTCGCCAAGATGCAGAAGAAGCTCATCGACTTCTTCTGGGACAAAAGGAAGCACTGGGTCTCTGCCGCGGTTCTGTGTCTCCCGCTTAGGGAGGGCGGTCAGGCACTGGTGTGCCTTCGCACCCAGGCTGCGACTTTCCATCTTCAGATGCTGCAGAGATGCCTGTACGTCGAGAATCCTCCGAGATGGTGCGCGCTGGCGACGTTTTTCTTCCGCCAGCTGCACAGCCTCAATTACGACACGCAGCTCCTGTTCGCGAAAGTGGGCGGCAGGCGTGCCGGCCTGCGGGAGTTGCCTGTCTTCTACCAGGAACTGCTATGGGTTTGGAACTACGTCGCTTCCAGGCGGAGCTCTCCCCCCATCAGGAGCGGCGGCTCTCCTTCGGGAGCCGCTGCTCAGGAATCCGCACCTCCACGAACGCGGGTTCGGGCGGCTGGCGGAGGGCAGGGCTGTGCCTGGCAAGGTGACCAGAGTCGGGGACCAGCTCGATGGTGGAGGAGCAGGCTGGATGGCGCCGGAGGAGCTGGCGCGGCGCCTGTCCTGGGCCAACGTCCGGCTCGCGGTCGAAGCCATCGAATCGGTGAAAGCGGCACTGGGCCCCGACTCCACTAGGTGTATCGAGGCGGCTCAAGCACGTGGGGCAATCCTGTTCGAGCTTACCCCCGTTCGGACGGAATTCCTCATCGGCGCCCGGCCCCGAATCTCCCCTCGGGAACTGGCGCCTCACAACTTGAGCCGTCTCAAGGAAATACCCTCCATGCCTTTTCATTCCGCGCAGAGGGGTTTCCTGTACGGGCTGCTCCTGCACACTCTCCACTTTGCCATCTTCGTCTACCATCCGGACACGCCTTGGCGTGGCGTCTTGCCGACTGGCGGTGGCGGAGGTCCCCAATGGAGGGCTCTCTACATGGGAGTCCTCCCTTGTTCCATTGGGGACTTGGCCTGGAGGGTGTTGCACGGAGCGGTCCCGTGCAATAAGGTTTTAATTAGGTTCACGGACTCCCAGGCCGCCTGCATTTTTTGCGGCCTGGAGGAGTCCGTGTTTCACGTTTATATGGAGTGTGAGAGGTTGCAGCCCCTCTTTCACTACTTGAAGGGGCTGCTCCTCGATTTTTGGTTGCACTTCAGTCCCACGCTCTTGATCTACAGTCACCCGGTGCGGAGGGGAGCGGACAGGTTGGAGGACCTCCTTGTGGGCCTGCTCCTGGGCCTGGCTAAAAGAGCCATCAATTGGTCCAGGCAGCGGGCGGTCGAGGGGGTCGTCCAGCCGGATTGCCTGCCTCTCTTCCGCAGCCATGTTCGCGCCCGGGTGGCCCTGGAGATGGAGCACGTGGTGTCTGCCGGCGCGCTTGAGTATTTCCGCGACCGGTGGACGCCGCGGGGACTGGAGTGCATTATCAACCCGGAAAACCAAATTTAAATTTGATTTGTTACGTTTTAGTTGAACTTTTGTTTATTTACCGTCCAATTGGGTTTTTTTTGGGTCCAAACAAAAAGAGTACCCTCTGTTCAGCAAAATACCTGTTTTATTGTTCTCCTGCAGTCCGTGTATTATTAAGGCGCGGACACTACAGTGTCCTACTTATGTTGTTTAGACCTCTCCATGCCTCCACTCTCCTGTATCCTCCCCATTCCCATCCCAGTTCTGCCTTCAAGCCAGTATTGACACAAACCTGCAGGAAGATGGCCATCATAAATAGACAGAACAGAACCCTGTGGAACACTATTACCCACTTCCAACCACTGTGAGAAACTGCTGATGCCTACTCTAGAAACTTATTGATTTGCTCGATTTATTAATTCACCAGCACCTACTGATCTATTAATGTATTAATTTGATGGCGTGCCTGCTATTGTATTAATTTATAAATTTGCTAATATTCTAATGATCACTACTCTCTTTTTATTTTGATTTGACGGTAGCTGTTGCTCTGTTAATTTATTACTCAGGGTGTTCCCACTGCTGCATTAACTTATTAAGTTACTGGACTTTCTGCTCTATGAATATATTGATTTGCTGGTAGCCAGTACTCTATTAATTCATTAGTTCACTGGTTGCCTGCTTTTATATTAGTTTATTGATTTTTTTGGCATGGCTGTTGCTCCCTTAATTTATTAAATTACTGGTGCCTGCATAGTTGTGCTGTAATGCCCATCAGTAACCTTTAATTCTTGTGAGTGAGTGGTCATGCATATAGTTTGCATTGGTTTTTGTGGGTTGAATTTTCCTGATGTGATTGTTTAATGTCAAAGAAAACGAATCATATGTTGTTATTTATGTTCTCCAATGTACGCAACTCATTTTTAATCTCTATATTATAGTAGCAGCTCTGTTTGTGGCAGTGTCTTGGCTGACAGACAGAGATATCTGATCTGCCCAAATGGATGGAAGAGTTTCTCAGATTGCCATATCCAGTAAAATCGTAAACTTGTTTTTTAAGAATGTATTTATGATAAGCATTCTTCCACTGTGTTCATGATGTTGCAAACATAAAGCAATTAGAGGGAATTCCACCCCCCCCCCCATGGTACTTACTGAGCTTTCTTTGTTGTTGGATCTGCAAATAATTGAGCTTTAGGGGTTTTTCTTTTCTCTGTAGAAAATGTTCAGAAAGACGCTGAGAAATAACTTCAACTCATTTTGGTATTAAATGCAAAATAAATATTTTAGTAGAACAAGTCCAGTTGCTTGAATTTACAACAACAACAACATATTGCATTTATATAGCGTCTTTAATGTAGTAGAACGTCCCAAGATGCTTCACAGGTGTATTATAAGACAAAAATTTAGCATCGAGCCACATAAGGATAAATTAGGGCAGGTGACCAAAAGTTTGGTCAAAGAGGTAGGTTTTAAGGACTCCCCCTGTTTACCTTACTTTATTAAGTTAGTTATGACATCAACATTTTCCATGCTTATTCAGAGTAATGGCAAAAAAAATTGCATGTCCTATTTTTGATTCTTTGCTCATCAAAGCGAGGATGTTGTTGCGAGAGAATGAAACACTTTCCATTTCAGGTGTCCAGTATTGGCATTAAGAACTCCCAGGGTGGATAGCATAGATAGATACAGAAAAAAGTTTCCTCTACTTTGCCTCAACAATGTGATTCAACCCTAATGGACACCAGTGCCCCATTTCTTCCCATTTACCAGACCAAATATCTTTTAGGCTCGTTTGAGTGACATTGCCAATTAATGAAAATATGGGGCAGTTTACGCTGTAGGGCCACGTTCAAACATATTTCATATAGGACTCTTAATGCAAACAGACAGCCCACTGCACCACCGAGTTCCCCTAATGTTGTAATTCTAAATAGATCACCTTAAACCTTACATACCTGTGCAATTCTGCAGCAATAGTACATTCATATCAAATAATTCACACACAGGCCAGTCTTAGTGCAACAGTATGAGAGTGTGGCTGTGCACTTGCAGAGAACAGTTACATAAGAACATAAGAACATAAGAAATAGGAGCAGGAGTAGGCCAATCGGCCCCTCGAGCCTGCTCCGCCATTCAATAAGATCATGGCTGATCTGATCCTAACCGCCAATCTACTATCACAGAACCATCTCCTGAATCTAACAGAATTAGACACATGAAATAGGAGCAGGATCAGGCTACATGGCCCCTGGGCCCGCTCCGCTACCCACAGGGCCATGACCGATCCGAACCTAGACTCATGTCCAAATTCCTGCTCGCTCCCCGTAACCCTTAATTCCCTTTACTTCTAGGAAACTGTCTATTTCTGTTTTAAATTTATGTAATGATGTAGCTTCTACAGCTTTTTGGGGCAGCATATTCCATGGACCTACCACCCTCTGAGTGAAGTAGTTCCTCCTCATCTCAGTTTTGAAAGAGCAGCCCCTTATTCTAAGACTATGCCCCCTAGTTCTAGTTTCACCCATCATCGGGAACATCCTCCCCGCATCCACCCGATCCAACCCCTTCACAATCTTATATGTTTCAATAAGATCGCCTCTCATTCTTCTGAACTCCAATGAGTAGAGTCCCAATCTACTCAACCTCTCCTCATATGTCCATCCCCTCATCCCCAGGATTAACCGAGTGAACCTTCTTTGTACTGACTCGAGAGCAAGTATGTCTTTTCTTAAGTATGGACACCAAAACTGTATGCAGTATTCCAGGTGCGGTCTCACCAATACCTTGTACAACTGAAGCAATACCTCCCTATTTTTATATTCTATCCCCCTAGCAATGAAAGCCAACATTCCATTGGCCTTCTTAATCACTTGCTGCACCTGCATACTAACCTTTTGAGTTTCGTGCACCAGGACCCCCAGATCCCTTTGTACTTCAGTACTTTCCAGTTTCTTGCCATTAAGATAATAACTTACTCTACGACTTTTCCTGCCAAAGTGCATAACCTCACACTTTCCAGTATTGTATTCCATCTGCCAAATCTCTGCCCACTTACTTAGCCTGTCTATGTCCCCTTGCAGGTTTTTTATGTCCTCCTCACTCACTACTTTCCCTCCCATCTTAGTGTCATCTGCAAACTTTGATATGTTACACTCGGTCCCCTCCTCCAAATCATTAATATAGATTGTAAAGAGTTGGGGACCCAGCACTGACCCCTGCGGAACACCACTAGTTACTGATTGCCAGTCTGAGAATGAACCATTTATCCCAACTCTCTGCCTTCTGTTAGATAGCCAACCCTCTATCCATGCCAGAATATTACCCCCAATCCCGTGATTTTTTATCTTAAGCAATAATCTTTTGTGTGGCACCTTGTCAAATGCCTTTTGGAAGTCTAAATACACTACGTCCACTGGTTCCCCTTTATCCACCCTATATGTTACTTCCTCAAAGAACTCCAGCAAATTTGTCAAACATGACTTCCCCTTCATAAAACCATGCTGACTTTGTCCTATTAAATTATGATTATCCAAATGTCCTGTTACTGTCTCCTTAATAATGGACTCCAAAATTTTACCTACCACAAATGTTAGGCTAACCGGTCTACAGTTTCCAGCCTTCTGTCTACTGCCCTTTTTAAATAAGGGTGTTACATTAGCAGTTTTCCAGTTTACCTCTCTACCTGCCCTGTATCTTTGACTACCCACTACCCAGTCACAATTTAATTTATTGACAGATGTGCAGCTGTAAAATGGATCACCTGGATAAAGGTGGTGAATGTAACTTGTCACATTTCAGGATTTCCGACTATGCTGCTATGGAGACACCTTGGTCTAATATATTAACAATGGTATGCTTGAGCTAAACTTAGCTCTAAACTTAGCTCTCAAAGGTATAAATTCACAGGACAGTGGAGCTGGCAGGTGTAGATTAGTTTTCACACCGGGCATCTGGACCAGCATCCAGGAGACAATGAAAGATAGTTTGACATTTCAACGATCACTCACATTCATTGCTCCTGTGAAAACTCTATTCATTTGAACTCAGCAGGGGTCATGCCAACAAAAACAGAAAATACTGTAGACAATAGCAAAATACTGCGGATGCTGAAAATCTGAAATAACAACAGAAAATGCTGGAAATACTCAGCAGGTCAGGCAGCATCCGTGGAGAAAGAAACAGAGTTAACGTTTCAGGTCTGGGACCCTTCTTCAGAACTGGAAAAAGCTGGAGATGTAACAGATATTAAGCAGGTGCAGAGACAGTTGGGGGGGCGGGGTTAGGAGGGGAGGAAGGAATTGAAAGAACATACTGTACTTTTGTAAGAGGCAGGAAAGATAAAAAGGCGCAAATGGGAATGGCAAAAATCATACAGCATGAAAAGTGGGGGCAGGGATTATTATCTGAAATTGTTGAGCTCAATGTTGAGTCCGGAAGGCTGTAAAGTGCCTAATCGAAAGGTGAGGTGCTGTTCCTCGAGCTTACGTTGAGCTTCATTGGAACATTGGAACGCAGCACGGTGGCATAGTGGTTAGCACTGTTGCCTCACAGCGCCAGGGACCCGGGTTCGAATCCGGCCTCGGGTGACTGTCTGTGTGGAGTTTGCACATTCTCCCGTGTTTGCGTGGGTTTTCTCCGGGTGCTCCGGTTTCCTCCCACAGTCCAAAGATGTGCGGGTTAGGTTGATTGGCTATGATAAAAAAAAATTGACCCTTAGTGTTAGGGGGATTAAATACGTGGGGTTACGGGGATAGGGTGGGATATGTGTTCGTGTAGGGGTTACGGGGATCGGGTGGGATATGTGTCGGTGCAGGCTCGATAGGCCGAAATGGCCTCTATCTGTACTGTAAAGTTTCTGTGATTCTGTGATTCTGTGAATGTAATAGGCCGAGGACAGAGAGATCAGAGTGGGAGTGATGCGGAGAATTAAAGTGACAGGCGACCGGAAGCTCAAGGTCACCCTTACGGACTGAACGGAGGTGTTCCGCAAAGCGGTCGCCCAATTTGCGTTTGGTCTCCCAATGTAGAGGAGATCGCATCGTGAGCAGCGAATACAGTATATTAAATTGCAAGAAGTACAAGTAAATCGCTGTTTCACCTGAAAGGGGTGTTTGGGGCCCTGGACAATGGGAAGGGAGGAGGTAAAAGGGCATGTGTTGCGTCTCCTGCGCTTGCACGGGAAGGTGCCAGGTGAAGGAGAAGGGCTGTTAGGGGTGATTGAGGAGTGGACCAGGGTGTCGCAGAGGGAGTGGTCCCTTCGGAATGCTGAAAGGGGAGGTGAGGGGAAGATGTGTTTGGTGGTGGGATCACATTGGAGGTGGCGGAAATGGCGGAGGATGTTACATTGAATGTGGAGGCTGGTCTTTTGTCTCCACTTGTCCTATCACCATCTCGTCTCGTTTTGAATACCTCTTAATGGCCTAGAAATTCAGTTGGTTGCGCCAGCCGTTAGCGCCTTAAGAGAAGTGAATTTCGGGCGCTATGCGTGTAGCGTCCGGGCGCAGCGCAATCTGCGCCTCGCCCCAAATTAAGTAGACATTTAGCGCCGGCGCAAAGTTTAGCGCACGCTCACCTGCGCGCGCAGAAAATGACGTCATATCCTCGTGCAACGCCCTTTGCGCGCCCCGATCCAGAACTTCAGTGGGACCGCCCCATTGTGCGGCCGGCGGCCCGCACGCTTGTTTAGTGGAACGCAACAGAGCCGACGCGGGACCCGGGGAGCGTAAATTAAAGGGCACTTACCCTGCACTATAAAGGGCAGGCATTTTGCAGCAAACACTCTTGTGCAACGGATTTCTGGAGAGAGACCAAGGAAGACAGCTTTCTGGTTTGGGCCAACACTAGCTCAGGTATTTTTGGCTTCAGGCCAGAGCGTTGCAAGTGGCCTCTTGTATATTTGACTGTTTGGCAGCATATTATGGGGGCTGCATGGGGTGCCAACGCTGAGTTTCAGCGTCATGTCCGTTGGGCTTGCAGACGCGGTGTGAGAGGGGCAGCCCTGGCTAGACGCAGAGGGGGCAACAGGCGTCGGCAACATAGGCCTTACCCAGTCAGGGCATACCGCCAGCAGCGCACCTACCTCAACATGAGTGGCGCGAGATGTGTAAAAAGGCTGAGATTCCGAAAGCAGGTGGTTGCAGAGATCTGCCATCTGCTTCGCAGAGATCTGCGTCCAACGCTCAGGAGCAGGACGTCTCTGTCGGTGGAGGCGAAGGTGACGGTGGCCTTGAACTTCTATGCCACCGGCTCCTTCCAATCCGCTGCTGGGGACATAGCTAACATATCCCAGTTCGCCGTGCATTGCTGCATCCGCCAGGTGACCGATGCCCTTTTCAGAAGGAGACGCCAATTCATCTCCTTCCCCATGGCCCTGGAGAGGCAGCATCAGCGTGCACTGGGATTTGCAAGATTCGCGGCCTTCCCCTTGGTGCAGGGCGCCATTGACTGTACGCATGTGGCTTTGCGGGCACCTGTGGAGCATGCCGAGGATTACCGCAACCGGAAGGGCTACCATTCCCTCAATGTGCAGCTGGTGTGTGACCACAAGCAGCGCATCCTAGCTGTCAATGCCCGCTTTCCAGGCAGCAGCCACGATGCCTTTATCCTGCGGCAGACAACTGTGCGTGACATGTTCGAGGCACAGCCTCCCGCAAGAGGATGGCTTCTCGGGGACAAAGGCTATCCTTTGTGTACCTGGTTCATGACCCCGCTCCGCGCGCCCAGGACCCCTGCTGAAGAGGCATACAACGAGAGTCATCAAGCGAGCAGGAACATAATCGAGCAAACAATTGGCGTCCTCAAGCAGCAGTTCCGCTGCCTGGATCGTTCCGGCGGATCTCTGCAGTATTCCCTGGACCGAGTGTCCAATTCATCGTTGTTTGCTGCATGCTGCACAACCTGGCTCCCCGCAGGACTCAGGCACTGCCACCTCACGTTGGACCACCACCTCAGGAGGAGGAGCAGGAGGAGCATGAGGAGGAGGAGCAGGAGGAGGAGGAGTACCATCCCAGGAGGGAGCGAGAAGGTCCAAGGGCCGTCCGTCGGCGGCTTTTTGAACGTCACTTCTAAGCCCCCTGTCAGGGAATGCCTTGTGGCCATGAAAGAACATGAACGCAGCCGCTCCGCAAGCCCTCAGCCGGCGAAGGCAACAAACACTTACAGCAACAAACATGGACACTCTCTGAATAAAGAGAAATCTTTATTTTAGACCAATGAAACCCCTTCACACATGAAACCCAGAAACATTCAACGGCCCCAAAAAACAGTACATCAAATGACTCACTCCCACAACCTGGGGAGGAATAACTGAACATTTGTTCAAAAATGGCCTTCATCCTCGGCCTTAACCCAAAAAACATCCCCAGAAACAAAACAACAATGGCCAAAAGAAACATAGGCATCGCCATATAAAATAACACTTGGCCACACCGTCTACTTCTTGGGCCGCGAGGGCGAGACCTTGTCGAGCCTTTTGGGGCCCCTGCCCGGCCTGCTGCTCCTCCGCAAGCTCTGCCCAGTGGCTGCTGCGAGGCTGGGGAAAGGCGCCTGAGGGTTAGATGTCCTTCCGGCAGATGCCCTTGGGGGGCGGCCTGGACGGGGTTTGCCCCTCGGGGGTCCGGCTGGTGATTGGCGCAGCTGTGCCTGGCCAACATCATTCGCAGCCGCTTGCCGTTGAGGCGCCACTGGGGGAGTGGCGGTGACGGCTGGAGGAATGTGTGCAATCTGGCGGATGGTCGGCCCTGGCTGGTGATGTGCCACTCTGGCACTCGCATGGGCCCGCACTGCAGCATGCGCACCAATCTGCCGAAGGGCAGCCCGCTGTGCTGCTGCAGCGCGGCGGGTGTCCAGGCGATGCCTGGCTGACGCAGCGCGTGTGGCAGCAGTCAGTGCCCCTGTTGCCCTGGTCTGCGACCGCAACAGAGCAGCCACTGTCTGGACGGCATCACTGATCAGCCGGCCACTCGCGGCATGTGAGGCCCCGAACTTGCGCACACTACTAGCCAGGGACTCGATGGCCTCAGGCATCCGTGCCACTACCCCCATCAGCTCGGTGTGCCGGCGATCCGAATCCTGGGCCATTTGATCGAGGTGGCGCACCTCCTCTGAGTTGAAGGTGGCCGGACTGGAGTCCGGACTCTCCCGCTGGGGAGCAGGGGGCAGAGCTGGCCGACCCTTGCCACGTTGCCGGCGGCGACTGGGCCCAGCAACTGCACTCCCCTCCGATCCTTCCCCCCTCTGGGGGGAAGGCCGCGGACCAACCACAGCCCTCCTGGGTTGCTGGACGCCACTGGTCCCAGCAGCTCCACTCCCCTCCGACACTTCCTCCAGGCTCTCCTCCAGGGAAGACGTGTCCACTACTTCGGCACCTGCAGCCGCACCTGACTGCTGCCCTGATGGTCCGCCTTCCTGTTCCTCCTCCTCCTC